>NW_027307887.1:0-300000 GCF_047496885.1 Scyliorhinus torazame | reverse complement strand
ATGTCTGGCAAAAAATAGTAAATTTCAATGCAAGCCGTTCTGAAACCAATCGGCAAATTACTCAAAATGCTTAACGCGCCGAGAAAATCACTTTTTTCCCACAATGTATGTCTGGCAAAAAATAGTAAATTTCAATGCAAGCCGTTCTGAAACCAATCAGCAAATTAATCAAAATGCTTAACTCGCCGAGAAAATCACTTTTTTCCCACAATGAATGGCTGCCAAAAATTGTTAATTTCGATGCAAGCCGTTCGGAAACCAATCGGCAAATTACTCAAAATGCTTAACTAGCCGAGAAAATTACTTTTTCCCCACAATGAATGTCTGGCAAAAAATAGTACACTTCAATGCAAGCCGTTCTGAAACCAATCGGCAAATTAATCAAAATGCTTTACTCGCCGAGAAAATCACTTTTGTTCCACAATGAATGTCTGGCAAAAAATAGTGAATTTCAATGCAAGCCGTTCTGAAACCAATCGGCAAATTACTCAAAATGCGTAACGCGCCGATAAAATCACTTTTTTCCCACAATGTATGTCTGGCAACAAATAGTTAATTGTGATGCAAGCCGTTCTGAAACTAATCGGCAAATTACTCAAAATGCTTAACTAGCCGAGAAAATCACTTTTTCCCCACAATAAATGTCTGGCAAAAAATAGTACACTTCAATGCAAGCCGTTCTGAAACCAATCAGCAAATTAATCAAAATGCTTAACTCGCCGAGAAAATCACTTTTATCCCACAATGAATGTTTGGCAAAAAAAGTTAATTTTGATGCAAGCCGTTCTGAAAGCAATCCGCAAATTACTCAAAGTACTTAACTCACCGAGAAAATCACTTTTGTTCCACAATGAATGTCTGGCAAAAAACGGTAAATTTCAATGCAAGCCGTTCTGAAACCAATCGGCAAATTACTCAAAATGCTTAACGCGCCGAGAAAATCACTTTTTTCCCACAATGTATGTCTGGCAAAAAATAGTAAATTTCAATGCAAGCCGTTCTGAAACCAATCGGCAAATTACTCAAAATGCTTAATTCGCCGAGAAAATCACTTGTTTCCGACAATGTATGTCTGGCAAAAAATAGTTAATTTTGATGCAAGACGTTCTGAAACCAGTCGGCAAATTACTCAAAATGCTTAACTCGCCGAGAAAATCACTTTTTTCCCACAATGAATGTCTGGCAACAAATGGTTAATTGTGATGCAAGCCGTTCTGAAACCAATCGGCAAATTACTCAAAATGCTTAACGAGCCGAGAAAACCACTTTTGCCCCACAATAAATGTCTGGCAAAAAATAGTACACTTCAATGCAAGCCGTTCTGAAAAATCAGCAAATTAATCAAAACGCTTAACTCGCCGAGAAAATCACTTTTTTCCCACAATGAATGGCTGCCAGAAATTGTTAATTTCGATGCAAGCCGTTCGGAAACCAATCGGCAAATTACTCAAAATGCTTAACTAGCCGAGAAAATAACTTTTTCCCCACAATGAATGTCTGGCAAAAAATAGTACACTTCAATGCAAGCCGTTCTGAAACCAATCGGCAAATTAATCAAAATGCTTCACTCGCCAAGAAAATCACTTTTATCCCACAATGAATGGCTGCCAAAAATTGTTCATTTTGATGCAAGCCGTTCTGAAACCAATCGGCAAATTACTCAAAATGCTTAACTAGCCGAGAAAATAACTTTTTCCCCACAATGAATGTCTGGCAAAAAATAATGCATTTTGATGCAAGACGTTCTGAAAACAATCGTCAAATTACTCAAAATGCTTAACTAGCCGAGAAAATCACTTTTTTCCCACAATGAATGTCTGGCAAAAAAAGTTAATTTTGATGCAAGCCGTTCTGAAACCGATCGGCAAATTACTCAAAATGCTTAACTCGCCGAGAAAATCACTTTTTTCCCACAATTAATGTCTGGCAAATAATAGTAAATTTCAATGCAAGCCGTTCTGAAAGCAATCCGCAAATTACTCAAAATGCTTAACTCACCGAGAAAATCAATTTTGTTCCACAATGAATGTCTGGCAAAAAATAGTGAATTTCAATGCAAGCCGTTCTGAAACCCATCGGCAAATTACTCAAAATGCTTAACGCGCTGATAAAATCACTTTTTTCCCACAATGTATGTCAGGCAAAAAATAGTTAATTTTGATGCAAGACGTTATGAAACCAATCGGCAAATTACTCAAAATGCTTAACTCGCCGAGAAAATCACTTTTGTCCCACAATGAATGTCTGGCAACAAATAGTTAATTGTGATGCAAGCCGTTCTGAAACTTATCGGCAAATTACTCAAAATGCTGAACTAGCCGAGAAAATCACTTTTTCCCCACAATGAATGTCTGGCAAAAAATAGTACACTTCAATGGAAGCCGTTCTGAAACCAATCGGCAAATTACTCAAAATGCTTAACTCGCCGAGAAAATTACTTTTACCCCACAATGAATGTCTGGCAAAAAATAGTACACTTCAATGCAAGCCGTTCTGAAACCAATCGGCAAATTAATCAAAATGCTTTACTCGCCGAGAAAATCACTTTTGTTCCACAATGAATGTCTGGCAAATAATAGTGAATTTCAATGCAAGCCGTTCTGAAACCAATCGGCAAATTACTCAAAATGCGTAACGCGCCGATAAAATCACTTTTTTCCCACAATGTATGTCTGGCAACAAATAGTTAATTGTGATGCAAGCCGTTCTGAAACTAATCGGCAAATTACTCAAAATGCTTAACTAGCCGAGAAAATCACTTTTTCCCCACAATAAATGTCTGGCAAAAAATAGTACACTTCAATGCAAGCCGTTCTGAAACCAATCAGCAAATTAATCAAAATGCTTAACTCGCCGAGAAAATCACTTTTATCCCACAATGAATGTTTGGCAAAAAAAGTTAATTTTGATGCAAGCCGTTCTGAAAGCAATCCGCAAATTACTCAAAGTACTTAACTCACCGAGAAAATCACTTTTGTTCCACAATGAATGTCTGGCAAAAAACGGTAAATTTCAATGCAAGCCGTTCTGAAACCAATCGGCAAATTACTCAAAATGCTTAACGCGCCGAGAAAATAACTTTTTTCCCACAATGTATGTCTGGCAAAAAATAGTAAATTTCAATGCAAGCCGTTCTGAAACCAATCGGCAAATTACTCAAAATGCTTAATTCGCCGAGAAAATCACTTGTTTCCGACAATGTATGTCTGGCAAAAAATAGTTAATTTTGATGCAAGACGTTCTGAAACCAGTCGGCAAATTACTCAAAATGCTTAACTCGCCGAGAAAATCACTTTTTTCCCACAATGAATGTCTGGCAACAAATGGTTAATTGTGATGCAAGCCGTTCTGAAACCAATCGGCAAATTACTCAAAATGCTTAACGAGCCGAGAAAACCACTTTTGCCCCACAATAAATGTCTGGCAAAAAATAGTACACTTCAATGCAAGCCGTTCTGAAAAATCAGCAAATTAATCAAAACGCTTAACTCGCCGAGAAAATCACTTTTTTCCCACAATGAATGGCTGCCAGAAATTGTTAATTTCGATGCAAGCCGTTCGGAAACCAATCGGCAAATTACTCAAAATGCTTAACTAGCCGAGAAAATAACTTTTTCCCCACAATGAATGTCTGGCAAAAAATAGTACACTTCAATGCAAGCCGTTCTGAAACCAATCGGCAAATTAATCAAAATGCTTCACTCGCCAAGAAAATCACTTTTATCCCACAATGAATGGCTGCCAAAAATTGTTCATTTTGATGCAAGCCGTTCTGAAACCAATCGGCAAATTACTCAAAATGCTTAACTAGCCGAGAAAATATCTTTTTCCCCACAATGAATGTCTGGCAAAAAATAATGCATTTTGATGCAAGACGTTCTGAAAACAATCGTCAAATTACTCAAAATGCTTAACTAGCCGAGAAAATCACTTTTTTCCCACAATGAATGTCTGGCAAAAAAAGTTAATTTTGATGCAAGCCGTTCTGAAACCGATCGGCAAATTACTCAAAATGCTTAACTCGCCGAGAAAATCACTTTTTTCCCACAATTAATGTCTGGCAAATAATAGTAAATTTCAATGCAAGCCGTTCTGAAAGCAATCCGCAAATTACTCAAAATGCTTAACTCACCGAGAAAATCAATTTTGTTCCACAATGAATGTCTGGCAAAAAATAGTGAATTTCAATGCAAGCCGTTCTGAAACCCATCGGCAAATTACTCAAAATGCTTAACGCGCTGATAAAATCACTTTTTTCCCACAATGTATGTCAGGCAAAAAATAGTTAATTTTGATGCAAGACGTTATGAAACCAATCGGCAAATTACTCAAAATGCTTAACTCGCCGAGAAAATCACTTTTGTCCCACAATGAATGTCTGGCAACAAATAGTTAATTGTGATGCAAGCCGTTCTGAAACTTATCGGCAAATTACTCAAAATGCTGAACTAGCCGAGAAAATCACTTTTTCCCCACAATGAATGTCTGGCAAAAAATAGTACACTTCAATGGAAGCCGTTCTGAAACCAATCGGCAAATTACTCAAAATGCTTAACTCGCCGAGAAAATTACTTTTTCCCCACAATGAATGTCTGGCAAAAAATAGTACACTTCAATGCAAGCCGTTCTGAAACCAATCGGCAAATTAATCAAAATGCTTTACTCGCCGAGAAAATCACTTTTGTTCCACAATGAATGTCTGGCAAATAATAGTGAATTTCAATGCAAGCCGTTCTGAAACCAATCGGCAAATTACTCAAAATGCGTAACGCGCCGATAAAATCACTTTTTTCCCACAATGTATGTCTGGCAACAAATAGTTAATTGTGATGCAAGCCGTTCTGAAACTAATCGGCAAATTACTCAAAATGCTTAACTAGCCGAGAAAATCACTTTTTCCCCACAATAAATGTCTGGCAAAAAATAGTACACTTCAATGCAAGCCGTTCTGAAACCAATCAGCAAATTAATCAAAATGCTTAACTCGCCGAGAAAATCACTTTTATCCCACAATGAATGTTTGGCAAAAAAAGTTAATTTTGATGCAAGCCGTTCTGAAACCAATCGGCAAATTACTCAAAATGCTTAACGCGCCGAGAAAATCACTTTTTTCCCACAATGTATGTCTGGCAAAAAATAGTAAATTTCAATGCAAGCCGTTCTGAAACCAATCGGCAAATTACTCAAAATGCTTAATTCGCCGAGAAAATCACTTGTTTCCGACAATGTATGTCTGGCAAAAAATAGTTAATTTTGATGCAAGACGTTCTGAAACCAGTCGGCAAATTACTCAAAATGCTTAACTCGCCGAGAAAATCACTTTTTTCCCACAATGAATGTCTGGCAACAAATGGTTAATTGTGATGCAAGCCGTTCTGAAACCAATCGGCAAATTACTCAAAATGCTTAACGAGCCGAGAAAATCACTTTTGCCCCACAATAAATGTCTGGCAAAAAATAGTACACTTCAATGCAAGCCGTTCTGAAAAATCAGCAAATTAATCAAAACGCTTAACTCGCCGAGAAAATCACTTTTTTCCCACAATGAATGGCTGTCAGAAATTGTTAATTTCGATGCAAGCCGTTCGGAAACCAATCGGCAAATTACTCAAAATGCTTAACTAGCCGAGAAAATAACTTTTTCCCCACAATGAATGTCTGGCAAAAAATAGTACACTTCAATGCAAGCCGTTCTGAAACCAATCGGCAAATTAATCAAAATGCTTCACTCGCCAAGAAAATCACTTTTATCCCACAATGAATGGCTGCCAAAAATTGTTCATTTTGATGCAAGCCGTTCTGAAACCAATCGGCAAATTACTCAAAATGCTTAACTAGCCGAGAAAATAACTTTTTCCCCACAATGAATGTCTGGCAAAAAATAATGCATTTTGATGCAAGACGTTCTGAAAACAATCGTCAAATTACTCAAAATGCTTAACTAGCCGAGAAAATCACTTTTTTCCCACAATGAATGTCTGGCAAAAAAAGTTAATTTTGATGCAAGCCGTTCTGAAACCGATCGGCAAATTACTCAAAATGCTTAACTCGCCGAGAAAATCACTTTTTTCCCACAATTAATGTCTGGCAAATAATAGTAAATTTCAATGCAAGCCGTTCTGAAAGCAATCCGCAAATTACTCAAAATGCTTAACTCACCGAGAAAATCAATTTTGTTCCACAATGAATGTCTGGCAAAAAATAGTGAATTTCAATGCAAGCCGTTCTGAAACCCATCGGCAAATTACTCAAAATGCTTAACGCGCTGATAAAATCACTTTTTTCCCACAATGTATGTCAGGCAAAAAATAGTTAATTTTGATGCAAGACGTTATGAAACCAATCGGCAAATTACTCAAAATGCTTAACTCGCCGAGAAAATCACTTTTGTCCCACAATGAATGTCTGGCAACAAATAGTTAATTGTGATGCAAGCCGTTCTGAAACTTATCGGCAAATTACTCAAAATGCTGAACTAGCCGAGAAAATCACTTTTTCCCCACAATGAATGTCTGGCAAAAAATAGTACACTTCAATGGAAGCCGTTCTGAAACCAATCGGCAAATTACTCAAAATGCTTAACTCGCCGAGAAAATCACTTTTTTCCCACAATGAATGGCTGCCAAAAATTGTTCATTTTGATGCAAGACGTTCTGAAACCAATCGGTAAATTACTCAAAATGCTTAAATCGCCGAGAAAAGCATTTTTTCCCCCGCAATGAATGGCTGGCAAAAATAGATAATTTCGATGCAAGCCGTTCTGAAACCAATCGGCAAATTACTCAAAATGCTTAACTCGCCGAGAAAATCACTTTTTTCCCACAAGGAATGTCTGCCAGAAATTGTTAATTTCGATGCAAGCCGTTCGGAAACCAATCGGCAAATCACTCAAAATGCTTAACTAGCCGAGAAAATACCTTTTTCCCCACAATGAATGTCTGGCAAAAAATAGTACACTTCAATGCAAGCCGTTCTGAAACCAATCGGCAAATTAATCAAAATGCTTCACTCGCCGAGAAAATCACTTTTATCCCACAATGAATGGCTGCCAAATATTGTTCATTTTGATGCAAGACGTTCTGATACCAGTCGGCAAATTACTCAAAAATGCTTAACTAGCCGAGAAAATCACTTTTTTTCCAAAATGAATGGCTGGCAAAAAATAGTGCATTTTGATGCAAGACGTTCTGAAACCAATCGGCAAATTACTCAAAATGCTGAACTAGCCGAGAAAATCACTTTTTTCCCACAATTAATGTCTGGCAAATAATAGTAAATTTCAATGCAAGCCGTTCTGAAAGCAATCCGCAAATTACTCAAAATGCTTAACTCACCGAGAAAATCACTTTTGTTCCACAATGAATGTCTGGCAAAAAATAGTGAATTTCAATGCAAGCCGTTCTGAAACCAATCGGCAAATTACTCAAAATGCTTAACGCGCCGATAAAATCACTTTTTCCCCACAATGTATGTATGGCAACAAATAGTTAATTGTGATGCAAGCCGTTCTGAAACCAATCGGCAAATTACTCAAAATGCTTAACTAGCCGAGAAAATCACTTTTTCCCCACAATAAATGTCTGGCAAAAAAAAGTAAATTCAATGCAAGACGTTCTGAAACTAATCAGCAAATTACTCAAAATGCTTAACTAGCCGAGAAAGTCACTTTTTTCCCACAATGAATGTCTGGCAAAAAATAGTTAATTTTGATGCAAGCCTTTCTGAAACCAATCGGCAAATTACTCAAAATGCTTCACTCGCCGAGAAAATCACTTTTTTCCCACAATTAATGTCTGGCAAATAACAATAAATTTCAATGCAAGCCGGTCGTAAACCAATCGGCAAATTACTCAAAATGCTTAACTCAACGAGAAAATCACTTTTGTTCCACAATGAATGTCTGGCAAAAAATAGTAAATTTCAATGCAAGCCGCTCTGAAAGCAATCGGCAAATTACTCAAAATGCTTAACTCGCCGAGAAAATCACTTTCTTTCCACAATGAATGTCTGGCAAAAAATAGTAAATTTTAATGGAAGCCTTTCTGAAATCAATCGGTAAATTACTCAAAATGCTTCACTCGCCGAGAAAATCACTTTTTACCCACAATGAATGGCTGGCAAATAATAGTTGATTTTGATGCAAGACGTTCTGAAACCAATCGGCAAATTACTCAAAATGCTTAACTAGCCGAGAAAATCACTTTTTTCCCACAATGAATGGCTGGCAAAAAATAGTGCATTTTGATGCAAGACGTTCTGAAACCAATCGGCAAATTACTCAAAATGCTTAACTCGCCGAGAAAATAACTTTTTTCCCACAATTAATGTCTGGCAAATAACAATAAATTTCAATGCAAGCCGGTCGTAAACCAATCGGCAAATTACTCAAAATGCTTAACTCACCGAGAAAATCACTTTTGTTCCACAATGAATGTCTGGCAAAAAATAGTAAATTTCAATGCAAGCCGCTCTGAAAGCAATCGGCAAATTACTCAAAATGCTTAACTCGCCGAGAAAATCACTTTCTTTCCACAATGAATGTCTGGCAAAAAATAGTAAATTTTAATGGAAGCCTTTCTGAAATCAATCGGTAAATTACTCAAAATGCTTCACTCGCCGAGAAAATCACTTTTTACCCACAATGAATGGCTGGCAAATAATAGTTCATTTTGATGCAAGACGTTCTGAAACCAATCGGCAAATTACTCAAAATGCTTAACTAGCCGAGAAAATCACTTTTTTCCCACAATGAATGTCTGGCAAAAAATAGTAAATTTCAATGCAAGCCGTTCTGAAACCAATCGGCAAATTACTCAAAATGCTTAACGCGCCGAGAAAATCACTTTTTTCCCACAATGTATGTCTGGCAAAAAATAGTAAATTTCAATGCAAGCCGTTCTGAAACCAATCAGCAAATTAATCAAAATGCTTAACTCGCCGAGAAAATCACTTTTTTCCCACAATGAATGGCTGCCAAAAATTGTTAATTTCGATGCAAGCCGTGCGGAAACCAATCGGCAAATTACTCAAAATGCTTAACTAGCCGAGAAAATTACTTTTTCCCCACAATGAATGTCTGGCAAAAAATAGTACACTTCAATGCAAGCCGTTCTGAAACCAATCGGCAAATTAATCAAAATGCTTTACTCGCCGAGAAAATCACTTTTATCCCACAATGAATGTCTGGCAAAAAAAGTTAATTTTGATGCAAGCCGTTCTGAAAGCAATCCGCAAATTACTCAAAGTACTTAACTCACCGAGAAAATCACTTTTGTTCCACAATGAATGTCTGGCAAAAAATGGTAAATTTCAATGCAAGCCGTTCTGAAACCAATCGGCAAATTACTCAAAATGCTTGACTCGCCGAGAAAATCACTTTTTCCCCACAATAAATGTCTGGCAAAAAATAGCACACTTCAATGCAAGCCGTTCTGAAACAAATCAGCAAATTAATCAAAACGCTTAACTCGCCGAGAAAATCACTTTTTTCCCCACAATGAATGGCTGCCAGAAATTGTTAATTTCGATGCAAGACGTTCTGATACCAGTCGGCAAATTACTCAAAAATGCTTAACTAGCCGAGAAAATCACTTTTTTTCCAAAATGAATGGCTGGCAAAAAATAGTGCATTTTGATGCAAGACGTTCTGAAACCAATCGGCAAATTACTCAAAATGCTGAACTAGCCGAGAAAATCACTTTATTCCCACAATGAATGTCTGGCAAAAAAAGTTAATTTTGAAGCAAGCCGTTCTGAAACCGATCGGCAAATTACTCAAAATGCTTAACTCGCCGAGAAAATCACTTTTTTCCCACAATTAATGTCTGGCAAATAATAGTAAATTTCAATGCAAGCCGTTCTGAAAGCAATCCGCAAATTACTCAAAGTACTTAACTCACCGAGAAAATCACTTTTGTTCCACAATGAATGTCTGGCAAAAAACGGTAAATTTCAATGCAAGCCGTTCTGCAACCAATCGGCAAATTACTCAAAATGCTTAACGCGCCGAGAAAATCACTTTTTTCCCACAATGTATGTCTGGCAAAAAATAGTAAATTTTAATGCAAGCCGTTCTGAAACCAATCGGCAAATTACTCAAAATGCTTAATTCGCCGAGAAAATCACTTTTTTCCCACAATGTATGTCTGGCAAAAAATAGTTAATTTTGATGCAAGACGTTCTGAAAGCAGTCGGCAAATTACTCAAAATGCTTAACTCGCCGAGAAAATCACTTTTTTCCCACAATGAATGTCTGGCAACAAATGGTTAATTGTGATGCAAGCCGTTCTGAAACCAATCGGCAAATTACTCAAAATGCTTAACTAGCCGAGAAAAATCACTTTTTCCCCACAATAAATGTCTGGCAAAAAATAGTACACTTCAATGCAAGCCGTTCTGAAACCAATCGGCAAATTACTCAAAATGCTTCACTCGCCGAGAAAATCACTTTTATCCCACAATGAATGGCTGCCAAAAATTGTTCATTTTGATGCAAGACGTTCTGATACCAGTCGGCAAATTACTCAAAAATGCTTAACTAGCCGAGAAAATCACTTTTTTTCCAAAATGAATGGCTGGCAAAAAATAGTGCATTTTGATGCAAGCCGTTCTGAAACCGATCGGCAAATTACTCAAAATGCTTAACTCGCCGAGAAAATCATTTTTTCCCCACAATTAATGTCTGGAAATAATAGTAAATTTCAATGCAAGTCGTTCTGAAAGCAATCCGCAAATTACTCAAAATACTTAGCTCACCGAGAAAATCACTTTTGTTCCACAATGAATGTCTGGCAAAAAATAGTAAATTTCAATGCAATCCGTTCTGAAACCAATCGGCAAATTACTCAAAATGCTTAACGCGCCGAGAAAATCACTTTTTTCCCCACAATGTATGTCTGGCAAAAAATAGTAAATTTCAATGCAAGCCGTTCTGAAACCAATCAGCAAATTAATCAAAATGCTTAACTCGCCGAGAAAATCACTTTTTTCCCACAATGAATGGCTGCCAAAAATTGTTAATTTCGATGCAAGCCGTTCGGAAACCAATCGGCAAATTACTCAAAATGTTTAACTAGCCGAGAAAATCACTTTTTCCCCACAATGAATGTCTGGCAAAAAATAGTACACTTCAATGCAAGCCGTTCTGAAACCAATCGGCAAATTAATCAAAATGCTTCACTCGCCGAGAAAATCACTTTTATCCCACAATGAATGTCTGGCAAAAAAAGTTAATTTTGATGCAAGCCGTTCTGAAAGCAATCCGCAAATTACTCAAAGTACTTAACTCACCGAGAAAATCACTTTTGTTCCACACTGAATGTCTGGCAAAAAACGGTAAATTTCAATGCAAGCCGTTCTGAAACCAATCGGCAAATTACTCAAAATGCTTAACGCGCCGAGAAAATCACTTTTTTCCCACAATGTATGTCTGGCAAAAAATAGTAAATTTCAATGCAAGCCGTTCTGAAACCAATCGGCAAATTACTCAAAATGCTTAATTCGCCGAGAAAATCACTCTTTTCCCACAATGTATGTCTGGCAAAAAATAGTTAATTTTGATGCAAGACGTTCTGAAACCAATCGGCAAATTACTCAAAATGCTTAACTCGCCGAGAAAATCACTTTTTTCCCACAATGAATGTCTGGCAACAAATGGTTAGTTGTGATGCAAGCCGTTCTGAAACCAATCGGCAAATTACTCAAAATGCTTAACTAGCCGAGAAAATCACTTTTTCCCCACAATAAATGTCTGGCAAAAAATAGTACACTTCAATGCAAGCCGTTCTGAAACCAATCGGCAAATTAATCAAAATGCTTCACTCGCCGAGAAAATCACTTTTATCCCACAATGAATGGCTGCCAAAAATTGTTCACTTTGATGCAAGACGTTCTGATACCAGTCGGCAAATTACTCAAAAATGCTTAACTAGCCGAGAAAATCACTTTTTTCCCACAATGAATGTCTGGCAAAAAAAGTTAATTTTGATGCAAGCCGTTCTGAAACCGATCAGCAAATTACTCAAAATGCTTAACTCGCCGAGAAAATCACTTTTTTCCCACAATTAATGTCTGGCAAATAATAGTAAATTTCAATGCAAGCCGTTCTGAAAGCAACCCGCAAATTACTCAAAATGCTTAACTCACCGAGAAAATCACTTTTGTTCCACAATGAATGTCTGGCAAAAAATAGTGAATTTCAATGCAAGCCGTTCTGAAACCAATCGGCAAATTACTCAAAATGCGTAACGCGCCGATAAAATCACTTTTTTCCCACAATGTATGTCTGGCAACAAATAGTTAATTGTGATGCAAGCCGTTCTGAAACTAATCGGCAAATTACTCAAAATGCTTAACTAGCCGAGAAAATCACTTTTTCCCCACAATAAATGTCTGGCAAAAAATAGTACACTTCAATGCAAGCCGTTCTGAAACCAATCAGCAAATTAATCAAAATGCTTAACTCGCCGAGAAAATCACTTTTATCCCACAATGAATGTTTGGCAAAAAAAGTTAATTTTGATGCAAGCCGTTCTGAAAGCAATCCGCAAATTACTCAAAGTACTTAACTCACCGAGAAAATCACTTTTGTTCCACAATGAATGTCTGGCAAAAAACGGTAAATTTCAATGCAAGCCGTTCTGAAACCAATCGGCAAATTACTCAAAATGCTTAAAGCGCCGAGAAAATCACTTTTTTCCCACAATGTATGTCTGGCAAAAAATAGTAAATTTCAATGCAAGCCGTTCTGAAACCAATCGGCAAATTACTCAAAATGCTTAATTCGCCGAGAAAATCACTTGTTTCCGACAATGTATGTCTGGCAAAAAATAGTTAATTTTGATGCAAGACGTTCTGAAACCAGTCGGCAAATTACTCAAAATGCTTAACTCGCCGAGAAAATCACTTTTTTCCCACAATGAATGTCTGGCAACAAATGGTTAATTGTGATGCAAGCCGTTCTGAAACCAATCGGCAAACTACTCAAAATGCTTAACGAGCCGAGAAAATCACTTTTGCCCCACAATAAATGTCTGGCAAAAAATAGTACACTTCAATGCAAGCCGTTCTGAAAAATCAGCAAATTAATCAAAACGCTTAACTCGCCGAGAAAATCACTTTTTTCCCACAATGAATGGCTGCCAGAAATTGTTAATTTCGATGCAAGCCGTTCGGAAACCAATCGGCAAATTACTCAAAATGCTTAACTAGCCGAGAAAATAACTTTTTCCCCCACAATGAATGTCTGGCAAAAAATAGTACACTTCAATGCAAGCCGTTCTGAAACCAATCGGCAAATTAATCAAAATGCTTCACTCGCCGAGAAAATCACTTTTATCCCACAATGAATGGCTGCCAAAAATTGTTCATTTTGATGCAAGCCGTTCTGAAACCAATCGGCAAATTACTCAAAATGCTTAACTAGCCGAGAAAATAACTTTTTCCCCACAATGAATGTCTGGCAAAAAATAGTGCATTTTGATGCAAGACGTTCTGAAACCAATCGTCAAATTACTCAAAATGCTTAACTAGCCGAGAAAATCACTTTTTTCCCACAATGAATGTCTGGCAAAAAAAGTTAATTTTGATGCAAGCCGTTCTGAAACCGATCGGCAAATTACTCAAAATGCTTAACTCGCCGAGAAAATCACTTTTTTCCCACAATTAATGTCTGGCAAATAATAGTAAATTTCAATGCAAGCCGTTCTGAAAGCAATCCGCAAATTACTCAAAATGCTTAACTCACCGAGAAAATCAATTTTGTTCCACAATGAATGTCTGGCAAAAAATAGTGAATTTCAATGCAAGCCGTTCTGAAACCAATCGGCAAATTACTCAAAATGCTTAACGCGCTGATAAAATCACTTTTTTCCCACAATGTATGTCAGGCAAAAAATAGTTAATTTTGATGCAAGACGTTATGAAACCAATCGGCAAATTACTCAAAATGCTTAACTCGCCGAGAAAATCACTTTTGTCCCACAATGAATGTCTGGCAACAAATAGTTAATTGTGATGCAAGCCGTTCTGAAACTTATCGGCAAATTACTCAAAATGCTGAACTAGCCGAGAAAATCACTTTTTCCCCACAATGAATGTCTGGCAAAAAATAGTACACTTCAATGGAAGCCGTTCTGAAACCAATCGGCAAATTACTCAAAATGCTTAACTCGCCGAGAAAATCACTTTTTTCCCACAATGAATGTCTGGCATAAAATAGGTAATTTTGATGCAAGCCGTTCTGAAACTATACACACACACAGATACATATTCATACATACACAGAGATACATATACACACACAGAGATACACATTCACACACACTGAGAGATACATATTCACACACACACACAGATACATATCCACACACACACAGATACATATTCACACAGAGATACATATTCACACACACACAGAGATACATATAACACACATTCACACAGAGAGAATCATATTCACACTCACACACACACATATTCACACACATTGAGAAATATATTCACACACACACAGAGATACATATTCACACACACAGAGAGATACATATTCACACTGAGAGATACATATTCTCACACACACAGATCCATATTCACACACACAGAGATACATATTCACACACACACACAGATACACATTCACACACACTGAAAGGTACATATTCACACACACACAGATACATAAATAACACATACACACACACACATATTGACACACAGAGAGATACATATTCACACACACACAGATACATATTCACACACACACACACAGAGATACATATACACACACAGATACATATTCGCACGCAGAGATATACATATTCACACACACAGATACATATTCTCACGCACACACACAGATACATATTCACACACACAGATACATATTCACACACACAGACAGAAAGATACATATTCACACACAGACAGATACTTATCCACACACAAACAGAGATACATATTCACACACACAGCCATAGAGATACATATTCACACACACAGAGATACATATTCACACACACACACACACAGATACATATTCACACACACAGAGATACATATTCACATACACAGACAGAGATACATATTCACAGACACAGACAGAGATACATATTCACAAACACAGACGGAGATACGTATCCACACACAGAGTGATAAATATTCACACACACACACACAAATACATATTCACGCACACACACACAGATACATATTCACACACACAGATACATATTCACACACACTGAGAGATACATATTCACGCACACACAGAGATACATATTCATACACACACAGAGATACATATTCACACACACAGAGATTCACATATTAACACACATACACACACAGATACATATTCACACACACACAGATATACATATTCACACAGCGAGATAAATATTCACACACACGCACACACACACTGATACATATTCACACAGCGAGATACATATTCACACACACACAGAAACATATACACACACACAGATACATATTCATACTCACAGAGAGATAAATATTCACACACACCGAGAGATACACATTCACACTCACTGAAAGATACATATTCACACACACACAGATACATATTCACACACACACAGATACATTTTCACACACACACAGATACATATTCACACACACACTGATACGTATTCACACACACAGACAGAGATATACATATTCACACACAGACAGAGATATACATATTCACACACACACACAGATACATATTCACACACACACAGATACATGTTCACACACACACAGAGATACATATTCACACACACACAGATACATATTCACACACACACAGAAACATATTCACACACACACAGTTACATATTCACACACAGATATACTTTTTCACACAAACAGAGATATATATTCACACATACATACAGATACATATTCACACACTCACAGATACGTACTCACACACACAGATACATATTCACACACACAGAGATACATATTCACACACACACAGATATACATATTCACATAGAGAGATACATATTCGCACAGAGAGATACATATTCACTCACACACACACAGATACATATTCACACAGCGAGATACATATTCACACACACACACAGATACACATTCGCACACACTGAGAGATAAATATTCACACACACACATACAGATACATATTCACACACACAGACATAGGGATACATATTCACACACACACAGAGATACATATTCACACACACACACACATACATATTCACACACACAGAGATACATATTCACAAACACAGACAGATACATATTCACATACACAGACAGAGATACATATTCACACTCACAGACGGAGATACGTATTCACACACACACACAAATACATATTCACGCACACACACAGAGATACATATTCACACACACTGAGAGATACATATTCACGCACACACAGAGATACATATTCATACACACGCAGAGATACATATTCACACACACAGAGATTCACATATTCACACAGAGACACACACAGATACATATTCACACACACACAGATATACATATTCACACAGCGAGAGGCATATTCACACACACACACACACATACAGATACATATTCACACAGCGAGATACATATTCACACACACACAGAAACATATACACACACAGATACATATTCATACACACACACAGATACATATTCACACACACACAGATACATATTCACACACACACACAGATACATATTCACACACACACAGATACATATTCACATACACACAGATATACATATTCACATAGAGAGATACATATTCACACAGAGAGATACATATTCACTCACACACACAGATACATATTCACACAGCGAGATACATATTCACACACACACACAGATGCACATTCACACACACTGAGAGATACATATTCACACACACACACAGATACATATTCACACACACACAGTTACATATTCACACACACACAGATGCATATTCACACAGAGATACATATTTACACGCGCAGACACATATTCACACACACACAGATACGTATTCACAAAGACACACACAGATTCTTATTCACACATATAGAGATACATATACACACACACACTCAGATACATATTCACACAGAGAGATACATATTCACACACACACATATTCACACACACACGCACACAGACACATATTCACACACAGAGAGAAACATATTCACACCCACACACAGATACATATTCACACACACAGAGATACATATTCACAAACACACTCACACACAGATACATATTCACACACACACAGATACATATTCACACACACAGACAGAAAGATACATATTCACACACAGACAGAGATACTTATTCACACACACACAGAGATACATATTCACACACACAGACATAGAGATACATATTCACACACACACAGATACATATGCACACACACACAGATACATATTCACACACACACAGATACATATTCACACACACACAGAGATACATATTCACACACACACAGATATACATATTCACAAACACAGAGATACACATTCACAGACACACACACAGATACATATTCACACACACAGAGATACATATTCACATACACAGACAGAGATACATATTCACATACACAGACTGAGATACATATTCACACACACAGACGGAGATACGTATTCACACACACACAGAGATAAATATTCACACACACACACAAATACATATTCACGCACACACACAGAGATACATATTCACACACACAGATACATATTCACACACACTGAGAGATACATGTTCACACACACACAGATATACATATTCACACAGCGAGATACATATTCACACACACACACAGATACACATTCACACACACTGAGAGATACATATTCACGCACACACAGAGATACATATTCATACACACACAGAGATACATATTCACACACACAGAGATTCACATATTAACACACATACACACACAGATACATATTCACACACACACAGATATACATATTCACACAGCGAGATAAATATTCACACACACGCACACACACACTGATACATATTCACACAGCGAGATACATATTCACACACACACAGAAACATATACACACACACAGATACATATTCATACTCACAGAGAGATAAATATTCACACACACCGAGAGATACACATTCACACTCACTGAAAGATACATATTCACACACACACAGATACATATTCACACACACACAGATACATTTTCACACACACACAGATACATATTCACACACACACTGATACGTATTCACACACACAGACAGAGATATACATATTCACACACAGACAGAGATATACATATTCACACACACACACAGATACATATTCACACACACACAGATACATGTTCACACACACACAGAGATACATATTCACACACACACAGATACATATTCACACACACACAGAAACATATTCACACACACACAGTTACATATTCACACACAGATATACTTTTTCACACAAACAGAGATATATATTCACACATACATACAGATACATATTCACACACTCACAAATACGTACTCACACACACAGATACATATTCACACACACAGAGATACATATTCACACACACACAGATATACATATTCACATAGAGAGATACATATTCGCACAGAGAGATACATATTCACTCACACACACACAGATACATATTCACACAGCGAGATACATATTCACACACACACACAGATACACATTCGCACACACTGAGAGATAAATATTCACACACACACATACAGATACATATTCACACACACAGACATAGGGATACATATTCACACACACACAGAGATACATATTCACACACACACACACATACATATTCACACACACAGAGATACATATTCACAAACACAGACAGATACATATTCACATACACAGACAGAGATACATATTCACACTCACAGACGGAGATACGTATTCACACACACACACAAATACATATTCACGCACACACACAGAGATACATATTCACACACACTGAGAGATACATATTCACGCACACACAGAGATACATATTCATACACACGCAGAGATACATATTCACACACACAGAGATTCACATATTCACACAGAGACACACACAGATACATATTCACACACACACAGATATACATATTCACACAGCGAGAGGCATATTCACACACACACACACACATACAGATACATATTCACACAGCGAGATACATATTCACACACACACAGAAACATATACACACACAGATACATATTCATACACACACACAGATACATATTCACACACACACAGATACATATTCACACACACACACTGAGACACATATTCACACGCAGAGAGATACATATTCACCCACAGACATAGGTACATATTCACACACACACACAGATACATATTCACACACACAGACAGAGAGATACATATTCACACACACACAGTGATACATATTCACACACACACAGATACATATTCACACACACACACAGATACATATTCACACACACACAGATACATATTCACATACACACAGATATACATATTCACATAGAGAGATACATATTCACACAGAGAGATACATATTCACTCACACACACAGATACATATTCACACAGCGAGATACATATTCACACACACACACAGATGCACATTCACACACACTGAGAGATACATATTCACACACACACACAGATACATATTCACACACACACAGTTACATATTCACACACACACAGATGCATATTCACACAGAGATACATATTTACACGCGCAGACACATATTCACACACACACAGATACGTATTCACAAAGACACACACAGATTCTTATTCACACATATAGAGATACATATACACACACACACTCAGATACATATTCACACAGAGAGATACATATTCACACACACACATATTCACACACACACGCACACAGACACATATTCACACACAGAGAGAAACATATTCACACCCACACACAGATACATATTCACACACACAGAGATACATATTCACAAACACACTCACACACAGATACATATTCACACACACACAGATACATATTCACACACACAGACAGAAAGATACATATTCACACACAGACAGAGATACTTATTCACACACACACAGAGATACATATTCACACACACAGACATAGAGATACATATTCACACACACACAGATACATATGCACACACACACAGATACATATTCACACACACACAGATACATATTCACACACACACAGAGATACATATTCACACACACACAGATATACATATTCACAAACACAGAGATACACATTCACAGACACACACACAGATACATATTCACACACACAGAGATACATATTCACATACACAGACAGAGATACATATTCACATACACAGACTGAGATACATATTCACACACACAGACGGAGATACGTATTCACACACACACAGAGATAAATATTCACACACACACACAAATACATATTCACGCACACACACAGAGATACATATTCACACGCACAGATACATATTCACACACACTGAGAGATACATGTTCACACACACACAGATATACATATTCACACAGCGAGATACATATTCACACACACACACAGATACACATTCACACACACTGAGAGATACATATTCACACACACACAGATACATATTCACACACACACAGTTACATATTCACACACACACAGATGCATATTCACACAGAGATACATATTTACACGCACAGACACATATTCAAACACACACACAGATACGTATTCACAAAGACACACACTGATTCTTATTCACTCCATACAGAGATACATAATCACACAGACACAGATATACATATTCACACAGAGAGATACATATTCACACACACATATTCACGCACACACACGCACACAGACACATATTCAACACAGAGAGAAACATATTCACACCCACACACAGATACATATTCACACACACAGAGATACATATTCACAAACACACTCACACACAGATACATATTCACACACACACAGATACATATTCACACACACAGACAGAAAGATACATATTCACACACAGACAGAGATACTTATTCACACACACACACAGATACATATTCACACACACAGACATAGAGATACATATTCACACACACAGAGATACATATTCACACACACACACACAGATACATATTCACATACACAGACAGAGATACATATTCACATACACAGACAGAGATACATATTCACACACACAGACGGAGATACGTATTCACACACACACAGAGATAAATATTCACACACACACAGAGATACATATTCACACACACAGATACATATTCACACACACTGAGAGATACATATTCACGCACACACAGAGATACATATTCATACACACACAGAGATACATATTCACACACACACACAGATTCACATATTCACACGCATACACACACAGATACATATTCACACACACACAGATATACATATTCACACAGCGAGATACATATTCACACACACACACACAGATACAGATTCACACAGCGAGATACATATTCACACACATACAGAAACATATACACACACACAGATACATATTCATACCCACACAGAGGTGCATATTCACACACACCGAGAGATACACATTCACACACAGTGAGAGATACATATTCACACACACACACAGATACATATTCACACACACAGATACATATTCACACACACACACTGAGACACATATTCACACACAGAGAGAAACATATTCACACACACACACAGATACATATTCACACACACACAGATACATATTCACACACACACAGATACATATTCACACACACGCAGATACATATTCACACACACAGACAGAGAGATACATATTCACACACAGACAGAGATGCATATTCACACACACACACAGATACATATTCACACACACAGACAGAGATACATATTCACACACACACAGAGATACATATTCACACACACACAGATACATACACACACACACAGATACATATTCATACACACACACAGATACATATTCACACACACAGAGATACACATTCACACACACTGAGAGATACATGTTCACACACACACAGAGATAGATATTCACACACACAAGGATATACATATTCACAAAGAGAGAGACATATTCACACAGAGGTACATATTCACACACACACAGATACATATTCACACACACACACTGAGACACATAATCACACACAGAGAGAAACATACTCACACACACACACAGATACATATTCACACAGACAGAGATACATATTCACACACACACAGATACATATTCACACACACACAGATACATATTCACACACACAGACAGAGAGATACATATTCACCCACAGACAGAGATACATATTCACACACACACATATACATATTCACACACACAGACAGAGAGATACATATTCACACACACACAGAGAAACATATTCACACACACACAGATACATATTCACTCACACACAGAAACATATTCACAGACACACAGATACATATTCACACACAGGTATACTTTTTCACACAAACAGAGATACATATTCACACACACACTCACAGATACGTACTCACACACACAGATACATATTCACACACACACAGATTCACATATTCACACACATACACACACAGATACATATTCACACACACACAGATATACATATTCACACAGCGAGATACATATTCACACACACACACACACACAGATACATATTCACACAGCGAGATACATATTCACACACATACAGAAACATATACACACACACAGATACATATTCATACCCACACAGAGATGCATATTCACACACACCGAGAGATACACATTCACACACACTGAGAGATACATATTCACACACACACACAGAAACATATTCACACACACACAGATACATATTCACACACACACACTGAGACACATATTCACACAGAGAGAAACATATTCACACTCACACACAGATACATATTCACACACACACAGATACATATTCACACACACACAGATACATATTCACACACACGCAGATACATATTCACACACACAGACAGAGAGATACATATTCACACACACACAGAGATACATATTCACACACACACAGATACATACACACACAGATACATATTCAAACACACACACAGATACATATTCACACACACACACAGATACACATTCACACACACTGAGAGATACATGTTCACACACACACAGAGATAGATATTCACAAACACAAGGATATACATATTCACAAAGAGAGAGACATATTCACACAGAGGTACATATTCACACACACACAGATACATATTCACACACACACACTGAGACACATAATCACACACACAGAGAAACATATTGACACACACACACAGATACATATTCACACACACAGAGATACATATTCACACACACACAGATAAATATTCACACACACACACTGAGACACATATTCACACACACAGACAGAGAGATACATATTCACCCACAGACAGAGATACATATTCACACACACACACAGATACATATTCACACACACAGACAGAGAGATACATATTCACACACACACAGAGATACATATTCACACACACACAGATACATCTTCACACACACACAGAAACATATTCACACACACACAGATACATATTCACACACAGATATACTTTTTCACACAAACAGAGATACATATTCACACACACACTCACAGATACGTACTCACACACACAGATACTTATTCACAGACACAGAGATACATATTCACATACACACAGATATACATATTCACAGAGAGAGATACATATTCACTCACACACACAGATACATATTCACACAGCGAGATACATATTCACACACACACACAGATACACATTCATACACACAGAGATATACATATTCACACACACACACAGATACATATTCACACACACACAGTTTCATATTCACACACACACAGATGCATATTCACACAGAGATACATATTTACACGCACAGACACATATTCACACACACACAGAGATACGTATTCACAAAGACACACACAGATTCTTATTCACACATACAGAGATACCTATTCACACACACACAGAGATACATATTCACACAGAGAGATACATATTCACACACACACATATTCACACACACACACGCACACAGACACATATTCACACACAGAGAGAAACATATTCACACCCACACACAGATACATATTCACACACACAGAGATACATATTCACAAACACACTCACACACATATACATATTCACACACACACAGATACATATTCTCACACACAGACAGAAAGATACGTATTCACACACAGACAGAGATACTTATTCACACACACACAGAGATACATATTCACACACACAGACATAGAGATACATATTCACACACACACACAGATACATATGCACACACACACAGATACATATTCACACACACAGAGATACATATTCACACACACAGAGAGATACATATTCACACACACACAGATATACATATTCACAAACACAGAGATACACATTCACAGACACACACTCACAGATACATATTCACACACACAGAGATACATATTCACATACACAGACAGAGATACATAATTCACATACACAGACAGAGATACATATTCACACACACAGACGGAGATACGTATTCACACACACACAGAGATAAATATTCACACACACACACAAATACATATTCACGCACACACACAGAGATACATATTCACACACACAGATACATATTCACACACACTGAGAGGTACATGTTCACACACACACAGATATACATATTCACACAGCGAGATACATATTCACACACACACACAGATACACATTCACACACACTGAGTGATACATATTCACACACACACAGATACATATTCACACACACACAGTTACATATTCACACACACACAGATGCATATTCACACAGAGATACATATTTACACGCACAGACACATATTCACACACACACACAGATACGTATTCACAAAGACACACACAGATTCTTATTCACTCCATACAGAGATACATAATCACACAGACACAGATATACATATTCACACACACACACACACACATATTCACACACGCACACGCACACAGACACATATTCACACACAGAGAGAAATATATTCACACCCACACACAGATACATATTCACACACACACAGATACATATTCACAAACACACTCACACACAGATACATATTCACACACACACAGATACATATTCACACACACAGACAGAAAGATACATATTCACACACAGACAGAGGTACTTATTCACACACACACAGAGATACATATTCACACACACAGACATAGAGATACATATTCACACACACAGAGATACATATTCACACACACACACAGAGATACATAATCACATACACAGACAGAGATACATATTCACATACACACAC
This sequence comes from Scyliorhinus torazame, assembly GCF_047496885.1. NCBI lineage: Eukaryota > Metazoa > Chordata > Chondrichthyes > Carcharhiniformes > Scyliorhinidae > Scyliorhinus > Scyliorhinus torazame. Next base: position 274,601 of record NW_027307887.1, on the reverse strand, counting down.
AGATACACATTCATACACACAGAGATATACATATTCACACACACACACAGATACATATTCACACACACACAGATACATATTCACACACACGCAGATACATATTCACACACACAGACAGAGAGATACATATTCACACACACACAGATACATACACACACACACAGATACATATTCAAACACACACACAGGTACATATTCACACACACACAGAGATACACATTCACACACACTGAGAGATACATGTTTTCACACACACAGAGATAGATATTCACACACACAAGGATATACATATTCACAAAGAGAGAGACATATTCACACAGAGGTACATATTCACACACACACAGATACATATTCACACACACACACTGAGACACATAATCACACACAGAGAGAAACATATTGACACACACACACAGATACATATTCACACACACAGAGATACATATTCACACACACACAGATAAATATTCACACACACACAGATACATATTCACACACACAGACAAAGAGATACATATTCACCCACAGACAGAGATACATATTCACACACACACACAGATACATATTCACACACACAGACAGAGAGATACATATTCACACACACACACAGATACATATTCACACACACACAGATACATATTCACACACACACAGAAACATATTCACACACACACAGATACATATTCACACACAGATATACTTTTTCACACAAACAGAGATACATATTCACACACACACTCACAGATACGTACTCACACACAGAGATACTTATTCACAGACACAGAGATACATATTCACATACACACAGATATACATATTCACAGAGAGAGATACATATTCACACAGAGAGATACTTTTTCACACAAACAGAGATACATATTCACACACACTCACAGATACGTACTCACACACACAGATACTTATTCACAGACACAGAGATACATATTCACATACACACAGATATACATATTCACAGAGAGAGATACATATTCACACAGAGAGATACATATTCACTCACACACACAGATACATATTCACACAGCGAGATACATATTCACACACACACACAGATACACATTCATACACACAGAGATATACATATTCACACACACACACAGATACATATTCACACACACACAGTTACATATTCACACACACACAGATGCATATTCACACAGAGATACATATTTACACGCACAGACACATATTCACACACACACAGAGATACGTATTCACAAAGACACACACAGATTCTTATTCACACATACAGAGATACCTATTCACACACACACAGAGATACATATTCACACAGAGAGATACATATTCACACACACACATATTCACACACACACACGCACACAGACACATATTCACACACAGAGAGAAACATATTCACACCCACACACAGATACATATTCACACACACAGAGATACATATTCACAAACACACTCACACACATATACATATTCACACACACACAGATACATATTCTCACACACAGACAGAAAGATACGTATTCACACACAGACAGAGATACTTATTCACACACACACAGAGATACATATTCACACACACAGACATAGAGATACATATTCACACACACACAGATACATATGCACACACACACAGATACATATTCACACACACAGAGATACATATTCACACACACAGAGAGATACATATTCACACACACACAGATATACATATTCACAAACACAGAGATACACATTCACAGACACACAAACACAGATACATATTCACACACACAGAGATACATATTCACATACACAGACAGAGATACATAATTCACATACACAGACAGAGATACATATTCACACACACAGACGGAGATACGTATTCACACACACACAGAGATAAATATTCACACACACACACAAATACATATTCACGCACACACACAGAGATACATATTCACACACACAGATACATATTCACACACACTGAGAGGTACATGTTCACACACACACAGATATACATATTCACACAGCGAGATACATATTCACACACACACACAGATACACATTCACACACACTGAGAGATACATATTCACACACACACAGATACATATTCACACACACACAGTTACATATTCACACACACACAGATGCATATTCACACAGAGATACATATTTACACGCACAGACACATATTCACACACACACACAGATACGTATTCACAAAGACACACACAGATTCTTATTCACTCCATACAGAGATACATAATCACACAGACACAGATATACATATTCACACACACACACACACACACATATTCACACACACACACACGCACACAGACACATATTCACACACAGAGAGAAATATATTCACACCCACACACAGATACATATTCACACACACACAGATACATATTCACAAACACACTCACACACAGATACATATTCACACACACACAGATACATATTCACACACACAGACAGAAAGACACATATTCACACACAGACAGAGATACTTATTCACACACACACAGAGATACATATTCACACACACAGACATAGAGATACATATTCACACACACAGAGATACATATTCACACACACACACAGAGATACATAATCACATACACAGACAGAGATACATATTCACATACACAGACAGAGATACATATTCACACACACAGACGGAGATACGTATTCACACACACACAGAGATAAATATTCACACACACGCACAGAGATACATATTCACACACACAGATACATATTCACACACACTGAGAGATACATATTCACGCACACACAGAGATACATATTCATACACACAGAGAGATACATATTCACACACACAGAGATTCACATATTCACACAGCGAGATACATATTCACTCACACACAGAAACATATACACACACACAGATACATATTCATACACACACATAGATGCATATTCACACACACCGAGAGATACACATTCACACACACTGAGAGATACATATTCACACACACACACAGATACATATTCACACAGCGAGATACATATTCACACATACACACAGATACATATTCACACACACACTCACAGATACGTACTCACACACACAGATACATATTCACACACACAGAGATACATATTCACACACACACAGATATACATATTCACATAGAGAGATACATATTCACACAGAGAGATACATATGCACTCACACACACAGATACATATTCACACAGCGAGATACATATTCACACACACACACAGATACACATTCACACACACTGAGAGATACACATTCACACACACAAACACAGATACATATTCACACACACACAGACACATATTCACACACACACACTGAGACACATATTCACACACAGAGAGAAACATATTCACACACACACTCAGATACATATTCACACACACACAGATACATATTCGCACACACACAGATACATATTCACACACACAGACAGAGAGATACATATTCACACACAGACAGAGATACATATTCACACACACAGATACATATTCACACACACAGACAGAGAGATACATATTCACACACAGACAGAGATACATATTCACACACACACACAGATACATATTCACACACACACAGAAACATATTCACACACACACAGAGATACATATTCACACACACAGACTTAGAGATACATATTCGCACACACACACAGATACATATTCACACACACACAGATACATATACACACACACAGATACATATTCATACACACACACAGATACATATTCACACACACACAGAGATACACATTCACACACACTGAGAGATACATGTTCACACACACACAGAGATAGATATTCACACACACAAGGATATACATATTCACAAAGAGAGAGACATATTCACACAGAGATACATATTCACACACACAGATACATATTCACACACAGAGGTACTTTTTTACACAAACAGAGATACATATTCACACACACACAGATACATATTCACACAGAGAGATATATATTAACACACACACACAGATACATATTCATACAGAGAGATACATATTCATACACACACACAGAGAAATATATTCACACACGCACACACAGATACGTATTCACACACACACAGATACATATTCACACAGAGAGATACATTTTCACACACACACAGATACATATTCACACAGAGAGATATATATTAACACACATACACAGATACATATTCATACAGAGAGATACATATTCATACACACACAGAGAGAAATATATTCACACACGCACACACAGATACGTATTCACACACACACACACAGATACATATTCACACACACACAGAGATACATATTCACACAAATAGAGAAAGATATTCACACATACACAGATAAACATACACACGCAGAGACAGAGAGATACATATTCACACAGACACAGAGAAACATATAATACACGTACACACACAGATAATCATATTCACACACACAGACACACATATTCACACACAGAGAGATACATATTCACACACACAGAGAGATATATATTCACACACAGAGAGATACATATTCAAACACAAAGACAGAGAGATACATATTCACACACAGATACATATTCACACACACACAGATATATATTCACACACACAGACAGAGAGATACATATTTACACACAGACAGAGATACATATTCACACACACACAGAGATACATATTCACACACACAGACATAGAGATACATATTCACACACACACAGATACATATTCACACACACACAGATACATATTCACACACACACAGAACGTCTTGCATCAAAATGAACTATTTTTTGACAGACATTCATTTTGGAAAAAAAGTGATTTTCTCGGCGAGTTAAGCATTTTGAGTAATTTGCCGATTGGTTTCAGAACGGCTTGCATTGAAATGTACTATTTTTTGCCAGACCTTCATTGTGGGAAAAAAGTGATTTTCTCGGCTAGTTAAGCATTTTGAGTAATTTGCCGATTGGTTTCAGAACGTCTTGCATCAAAATGAACTATTTTTTGCCAGACATTAATTGTGGGAAAGAAGTGATTTTCTCGGCGAGTTAAGCATTTTGAGAAATTTGCCGATTGGTTTCAGAACGGCTTGCATCAAAATTAACTGTTTTTTGCCAGACATTCATTGTGGGAAAAAAGTGATTTTCTCGGCGAGTTAAGCATTTTGAGTAATTTACCGATTGATTTCAGAACGGCCTTCATTAAAATTTACTATTTTTTGCCAGACATTCATTGTGGAAAGAAAGTGATTTTCTCGGCGAGTTAAGCATTTTGAGTAATTTACCGATTGGTTTCAGAACGGCTTGCATTGAAATTTACTATTATTTGCCAGCCATTCATTGTGGGAAAGAAGTGATTTTCTCGGCGGCTTAATATTTTGAGAAATTTGCCGATTGGTTTCAGAACGGCTTGCATCAAAATGAACTGTTTTTTGCCAGACATTCATTGTGGGAAAAAAGTTAATGTCTCGGCAAGTAAAGCATTTTGAGTTATTTGCCGATTAGTTTCAGAACGTATTGCATTGAAATTTACTATTTTTGGCCAGACATTCATTGTGGAACAAAAGTGATTTTCTCGGCGAGTTAAGCATTTTGAGTAATTTGCCGATTGGTTTCAGAACGGCTTGCATTAAAATTTACTATATTTTGCCAGACATGCATTGTGGAACGAAAGAGATTTTCTCGGCGAGTTAAGCATTTTGACTAATTTGCCGATTGGTTGCAGAACGGCTTGCATCGAAATTAACTATTTTTGCCAGCCATTCATTTGGGTGGGAAAAAATGATTTTCTCGGCGAGTTAAGCATTTTGAGTAATTTGCCGATTGGTTTCAGAACGGCTTGCATTGAAATGTACTATTTTTTGCCAGACCTTCATTGTGGGAAAAAAGTGATTTTCTCGGCTAGTTCAGCATTTTGAGTAATTTGCCGATTGGTTTCAGAACGTCTTGCATTAAAATGAACTATTTTTTGCCAGACATTCATTGTGGAAAGAAAGTGATTTTCTCGGCGAGTTAAGCATTTTGAGGAATTTACCGATTGGTTTCAGAACGGCTTGCATTGAAATTTACTATTATTTGCCAGACATTAATTGTGGGAAAGAAGTGATTTTCTCGGCGGCTTAAGCATTTTGAGAAATTTGCCGATTGGTTTCAGAACGGCTTGCATTAAAATTAACTGTTTTTTGCCAGACATTCATTGTGGGAAAAAAGTTAATGTCTCGGCGAGTAAAGCATTTTGAGTTATTTGCCGATTAGTTTCAGAACGTCTTGCATTGAAATTTACTATTTTTTGCCAGACATTCATTGTGGAACAAAAGTGATTTTCTCGGCGAGTTAAGCATTTTGAGTAATTTGCCGATTGGTTTCAGAACGGCTTGCATTAAAATTTACTATTTTTTGCCAGCCATTCATTGTGGAACGAAAGAGATTATCTCGGCGAGTTAAGCATTTTGACTAATTTGCCGATTGGTTGCAGAACGGCTTGCATCGAAATTAACTATTTTTGCCAGCCATTCATTTGGGTGGGAAAAAATGATTTTCTCGGCGAGTTAAGCATTTTGAGTAATTTGCCGATTGGTTTCAGAACGGCTTGCATTGAAATGTACTATTTTTTGCCAGACCTTCATTGTGGGAAAAAAGTGATTTTCTCGGCTAGTTAAGCATTTTGAGTAATTTGCCGATTGGTTTCAGAACGTCTTGCATCAAAATGAACTATTTTTTGCCAGCCATTCATTGTGGGAAAAAAGTGATTTTCTCGGCTAGTTAAGCATTTTGAGTAAATGCCGATTGGTTTCAGAACGTCTTGCATCAAAATGAACTATTTTTTGCCAGCCATTCATTGTGGGAAAAAAGTGATTTTCTCGGCTAGTTAAGCATTTTGAGTAATTTGCCGATTGGTTTCAGAACGGCTTGCATTGAAGTTTACTATTATTTGCCAGACATTAATTGTGGGAAAGAAGTGATTTTCTCGGCGAGTTAAGCATTTTGAGTAATTTACCGTTTAAATTTCAGAAGGGCTTGCATTAAAATTTACTATTTTTTGCCAGCCATTCATTGTGGAAAGAAAGTGATTTTCTCGGCGATTTAAGCATTTTGAGTAATTTGCCGATTGGTTTCAGAACGTCTTGCACCAAAATGAACTATTTATTGCCAGCCATTCATTGTGGGAAAGAAAGTGATTTTCTCGGCGAGTTAAGCATTTTGAGTAATTTGCCGATTGGTTTCAGAACGGGTTGCATTGAAATTTACTATTATTTGCCAGACATTAATTGTGGGAAAGAAGTGATTTTCTCGGCGAGTTAAGCATTTTGAGTAATTTGCCGATTGGTTTCAGAACGGCTTGCATTAAAATTTACTATTTTTTGCCAGACATTGATTGTGGAACGAAAGAGATTTTCTCGGCGAGTTAAGCATTTTGACTAATTTGCCGATTGGTTGCAGAACGGCTTGCATCGAAATTAACTATTTTTGCCAGCCATTCATTTGGGTTGGAAAAAATGATTTTCTCGGCGAGTTAAGCATTTTGAGTAATTTGCCGATTGGTTTCAGAACGGCTTGCATTGAAATGTACTATTTTTTGCCAGACCTTCATTGTGGGAAAAAAGTGATTTTCTCGGCTAGTTAAGCATTTTGAGTAATTTGCCGATTGGTTTCAGAACGTCTTGCATCAAAATGCACTATTTTTTGCCAGACATTAATTGTGGGAAAGAAGTGATTTTCTCGGCGAGTTAAGCATTTTGAGAAATTTGCCGATTGGTTTCAGAACGGCTTGCATCAAAATTAACTGTTTTTTGCCAGACATTCATTGTGGGAAAAAAGTGATTTTCTCGGCGAGTTAAGCATTTTGAGTAATTTACCGATTGATTTCAGAACGGCTTGCATTAAAATTTACTATTTTTTGCCAGACATTCATTGTGGAAAGAAAGTGATTTTCTCGGCGAGTTAAGCATTTTGAGTAATTTACCGATTGGTTTCAGAACGGCTTGCATTGAAATTTACTATTATTTGCCAGACATTAATTGTGGAAAGAAGTGACTTTCTCGGCGGCTTAAGCATTTTGAGAATTTTGCCGATTGGTTTCAGAACGGCTTGCATCAAAATTAACTGTTTTTTGCCAGACATTCATTGTGGGAAAAAAGTTAATGTCTCGGCGTGTAAAGCATTTTGAGTTATTTGCCGATTAGTTTCAGAACGTCTTGCATTGAAATTTACTATTTTTTGCCAGACATTCATTGTGGAACAAAAGTGATTTTCTCGGCGAGTTAAGCATTTTGAGTAATTTGCCGATTGGTTTCAGAACGGCTTGCATTAAAATTTAGTATTTTTTGCCAGACATTCATTGTGGAACGAAAGAGATTTTCTCGGCGAGTTAAGCATTTTGACTAATTTGCCGATTGGTTTCAGAACGTCTTGCATCAAAACGAACTATTTTTTTGCGAGCCATTTATTGTGGGAAAAAAGTGATTTTCTCGGCTAGTTTAGCATTTTGAGCAAATGCCGATGCTTTCAGAACGTCTTGCATCAAAATGAACTATTTTTTGCCAGCCATTCATTGTGGGAAAAAAGTGATTTTCTCGGCGAGTTAAGCATTTTGAGTAATTTACCGATTGATTTCAGAAGGGCTTGCATTAAAATTTACTATTTTTTGCCAGACATTCATTGTGGAAAGAAAGTGATTTTCTCGGCGAGTTAAGCATTTTGAGTAATTTTCCGATTGGTTTCAGAACGGCTTGCATCAAAATGAACTATTTTTTGCCAGCCATTCATTGTGGGATAAAAGTGATTTTCTCGGCTAGTTCAGCATTTTGAGTAATTTGCCGGTTGGTTTCAGAACGTCTTGCATCAAAATGAACTATTCATTGTGGGGAAAAAAGTGATTTTCTCGGCGAGTTAAGCATTTTGAGCAATTTACCTTTTGATTTCAGAAGGGCTTGCATTAAAATTTACTATTTTTTGCCAGCCATTCATTGTGGAAAGAAAGTGATTTTCACGGCGAGTTATGCATTTTGAGTAATTTGCCGATTGGTTTCAGAACGTCTTGCACCAAAATGAACTATTTTTTGCCAGCCATTCATTGTGGGAAAAAAATGATTTTCTCGGCTAGTTAAGCATTTTGAGTAATTTGCCGATTGGTTTCAGAGCGTCTTGCATTGAAATTTACTATTTTTTGCCAGACATTCATTGTGGAACAAAAGTGATTTTCTCGGCGAGTTAAGCATTTTGAGTAATTTGCCGATTGGTTTCAGAACGGTTTGCATTAAAATTTACTATTTTTTGCCAGACATTCATTGTGGAACGAAAGAGATTTTCTCGGCGAGTTAAGCATTTTGACTAATTTGCCGATTGGTTTCAGAACGTCTTGCATCAAAATGAACTATTTTTTGCCAGCCATTCTTTGTGGGAAAAAAGTGATTTTCTCGGCTAAGTTAAGCATTTTGAGCAAATGCCGATTGGTTTCAGAACGTCTTGCATCAAAATGAACTATTTTTTGCCAGCCATTCATTGTGAGAAAAAAGTGATTTTCTCGGCGAGTTAAGCATTTTGAGTAATTTACCGATTGATTTCAGAAGGGCTTGCATTAAAATTTACTATTTTTTGCCAGACATTCATTGTGGAAAGAAAGTGATTTTCTCGGCGAGTTAAGCATTTTGAGTAATTTGCCGATTGGTTTCAGAACGGCTTGCATTGAAATTTACTATTATTTGCCAGACATTAATTGTGGGTAAGAAGTGATTTTCTCTGCGAGTTAAGCATTTTGAGAAATTTGCCGATTGGTTTCAGAACGGCTTGCATCAAAATGAACTATTTTTTGCCAGCCATTCATTGTGGGAAAAAAGTGATTTTCTCGGGTAGTTCAGCATTTTGAGTAATTTGCCGATTGGTTTCAGAACGTCTTGCATCAAAATGAACTATTCATTGTGGGAAAAAATGTGATTTTCTCGGCGAGTTAAGCATTTTGAGTAATTTACCGTTTGATTTCAGAAGGGCTTGCATTAAAATTAACTATTTTTTGCGAACCTTTCATTGTGGGAACAAAGTGATTTTATCGGCGAGTTAAGCATTTTGAGTAATTTGCCGAAAGGTTTCAGAACGGGTTGCATTGAAATTTACTATTATTTGCCAGACATTAATTGTGGGAAAGAAGTGATTTTCTCGGCGAGTTAAGCATTTTGAGAAATTTGCCGATTGGTTTCAGAACGGCTTGCATCAAAATTAACTGTTTTTTGCCAGACATTCATTGTGGGAAAAAAGTGATTTTCTCGGCGAGTTAAGCATTTTGAGTAATTTACCAATTGATTTCAGAACGGCTTCCATTAAAATTTACTATTTTTTGCCAGACATTCATTGTGGAAACAAAGTGATTTTCTCGGCGAGTTAAGCATTTTGAGTAATTTACCGATTGGTTTCAGAACGGCTTGCATTGAAATTTACTATTATTTGCCAGACATTAATTGTGGGAAAGAAGTGATTTTCTCGGCGAGTTCAGCATTTTGAGAAATTTGCCGATTCGTTTCAGAACGGCTTGCATTAAAATTTACTATTTTTTACCAGACATTCATTGTGGAAAGAAAGAGATTTTCACGGCGAGTTAAGCACTTTGTGTAATTTGCCGATTGGTTTCAGAACGTTTTGCATCAAAATGAACTATTTTTTGCCAGCCATTCATTGTGGGAAAAAAGTGATTTTCTCGGCTAGTTAAGCATTTTGAGTAATTTGCCGATTGGTTTCAGAACGTCTTGCATCAAAATGAACTATTTTTTTGCCAGCCATTCATTGTGGGAAAAAAGTGATTTTCTCGGCTAGTTAAGCATTTTGAGCAAATGCCGATTGGTTTCAGAACGTCTTGCATCAAAATGAACTATTTTTTGCCAGCCATTCATTGTGGGAAAAAAGTGATTTTCTCGGCGAGTTAAGCATTTTGAGTAATTTACCGATTGATTTCAGAAGGGCTTGCATTAAAATTTACTATTTTTTGCCAGACATTCATTGTGGAAAGAAAGTGATTTTCTCGGCGAGTTAAGCATTTTGAGTAATTTGCCGATTGGTTTCAGAACGGCTTGCATTGAAATTTACTATTATTTGCCAGACATTAATTGTGGGAAAGAAGTGATTTTCTCGGCGAGTTAAGCATTTTGAGTAATTTACCGATTGATTTCAGAAGGGCTTGCATTAAAATTTACTATTTTTTGCCAGACATTCATTGTGGAAAGAAAGTGATTTTCTCGGCTAGTTAAGCATTTTGAGTAATTTGCCGATTGGTTTCAGAGCGTCTTGCATTAAAATTAACTATTTTTTGCGAACCTTTCATTGTGGGAACAAAGTGATTTTCTCGGCGAGTTAAGCATTTTGAGTAATTTGCCGAAAGGGTTCAGAACGGGTTGCATTGAAATTTACTATTATTTGCCAGACATTAATTGTGGGAAAGAAGTGATTTTCTCGGCGAGTTAAGCATTTTGAGAAATTTGCCGATTGGTTTCAGAACGGCTTGCATCAAAATTAACTGTTTTTTGCCAGACATTCATTGTGGGAAAAAAGTGATTTTCTCGGCGAGTTAAGCATTTTGAGTAATTTACCAATTGATTTCAGAACGGCTTCCATTAAAATTTACTATTTTTTGCCAGACATTCATTGTGGAAACAAAGTGATTTTCTCGGCGAGTTAAGCATTTTGAGTAATTTACCGATTGGTTTCAGAACGGCTTGCATTGAAATTTACTATTATTTGCCAGACATTAATTGTGGGAAAGAAGTGATTTTCTCGGCGAGTTCAGCATTTTGAGAAATTTGCCGATTGGTTTCAGAACGGCTTGCATTAAAATTTACTATTTTTTACCAGACATTCATTGTGGAAAGAAAGAGATTTTCACGGCGAGTTAAGCACTTTGTGTAATTTGCCGATTGGTTTCAGAACGTTTTGCATCAAAATGAACTATTTTTTGCCAGCCATTCATTGTGGGAAAAAAGTGATTTTCTCGGCTAGTTAAGCATTTTGAGTAATTTGCCGATTGGTTTCAGAACGTCTTGCATCAAAATGAACTATTTTTTTGCCAGCCATTCATTGTGGGAAAAAAGTGATTTTCTCGGCTAGTTAAGCATTTTGAGCAAATGCCGATTGGTTTCAGAACGTCTTGCATCAAAATGAACTATTTTTTGCCAGCCATTCATTGTGGGAAAAAAGTGATTTTCTCGGCGAGTTAAGCATTTTGAGTAATTTACCGATTGATTTCAGAAGGGCTTGCATTAAAATTTACTATTTTTTGCCAGACATTCATTGTGGAAAGAAAGTGATTTTCTCGGCGAGTTAAGCATTTTGAGTAATTTGCCGATTGGTTTCAGAACGGCTTGCATTGAAATTTACTATTATTTGCCAGACATTAATTGTGGGAAAGAAGTGATTTTCTCGGCGAGTTAAGCATTTTGAGTAATTTACCGATTGATTTCAGAAGGGCTTGCATTAAAATTTACTATTTTTTGCCAGACATTCATTGTGGAAAGAAAGTGATTTTCTCGGCGAGTTAAGCATTTTGAGTAATTTGCCGATTGGTTTCAGAACGGCTTGCATTGAAATTTACTATTATTTGCCAGACATTAATTGTGGGAAAGAAGTGATTTTCTCGGCGAGTTAAGCATTTTGAGAAATTTGCCGATTGGTTTCAGAACGGCTTGCATCAAAATGAACTATTTTTTGCCAGCCATTCATTGTGGGAAAAAAGTGATTTTCTCGGCTAGTTCAGCATTTTGAGTAATTTGCCGATTGGTTTCAGAACGTCTTGCATCAAAATGAACTATTCATTGTGGGAAAAAAGTGATTTTCTCGGCGAGTTAAGCATTTTGAGCAATTTACCGTTTGATTTCAGAAGGGCTTGCATTAAAATTTACTATTTTTTGCCAGCCATTCATTGTGGAAAGAAAGTGATTTTCACGACGAGTTATGCATTTTGAGTAATTTGCCGATTGGTTTCAGAACGTCTTGCACCAAAATGAACTATTTTTTGCCAGCCATTTATTGTGGGAAAAAAATGATTTTCTCGGCTAGTTAAGCATTTTGAGTAATTTGCCGTTTGGTTTCAGAGCGTCTTGCATTGAAATTTACTATTTTTTGCCAGACATTCATTGTGGAACAAAAGTAATTTTCTCGGCGAGTTAAGCATTTTGAGTAATTTGCCGATTGGTTTCAGAACGGCTTGCATTAAAATTTACTATTTTTTGCCAGACATTCATTGTCGAACGAAAGAGATTTTCTCGGCGAGTTAAGCATTTTGACTAATTTGCCGATTGGTTTCAGAACGTCTTGCATCAAAATGAACTATTTTTTGCCAGCCATTCATTGTGGGAAAAAAGTGATTTTCTCGGCTAGTTAAGCATTTTGAGCAAATGCCGATTGGTTTCAGAACGTCTTGCATCAAAATGAACTATTTTTTGCCAGCCATTCATTGTGGGGAAAAAGTGATTTTCTCGGCGAGTTAAGCATTTTGAGTAATTTACCGATTGATTTCAGAAGGGCTTGCATTAAAATTTACTATTTTTTGCCAGACATTCATTGTGGAAAGAAAGTGATTTTCTCGGCGAGTTAAGCATTTTGAGTAATTTGCCGATTGGTTTCAGAACGGCTTGCATTGAAATTTACTATTATTTGCCAGACATTAAGTGTGGGAAAGAAGTGATTTTCTCTGCGAGTTAAGCATTTTGAGAAATTTGCCGATTGGTTTCAGAACGGCTTGCATCAAAATGAACTATTTTTTGCCAGCCATTCATTGTGGGAAAAAAGTGATTTTCTCGGCTAGTTCAGCATTTTGAGTAATTTGCCGATTGGTTTCAGAGCGTCTTGCATTAAAATTAACTATTTTTTGCGAACCTTTCATTGTGGGAACAAAGTGATTTTCTCGGCGAGTTAAGCATTTTGAGTAGTTTGCCGATTGGTTTCAGAACGGCTTGCATTGAAATTTACTATTATTTGCCAGACATTAATTGTGGGAAAGAACTGTTTTTCTCAGCTAGTTAAACATTTTGAGTAATTTGCCGATTGGTTTCAGAACGTCTTGCATCAAAATGAACTATTTTTTGCCAGCCATTCATTGTGGGAAAAAAGTGATTTTCTCGGCGAGTTAAGCATTTTGAGGAATTTACCGATTGATTTCAGAAGGGCTTGCATTAAAATTTACTATTTTTTGCCAGCCATTCATTGTGGGAAAAAAGTGATTTTCTCGGGTAGTTCAGCATTTTGAGTAATTTGCCGATTGGTTTAAGAACGTCTTGCATCAAAATGAACTATTCATTGTGGGAAAAAAGTGATTTTCTCGGCGAGTTAAGCATTTTGAGTAATTTACCGTTTGATTTCAGAACGTCTTGCACCAAAATGAACTATTTTTTGCCAGCCATTCATTGTGGGAAAAAATTGATTTTCTCGGCTAGTTAAGCATTTTGAGTAATTTCCCGATTGGTTTCAGAGCGTCTTGCATTAAAATTAACTATTTTTTGCGAACCTTTCATTGTGGGAACAAAGTGATTTTCTCGGCGAGTTAAGCATTTTGAGTAGTTTGCCGATTGGTTTCAGAACGGCTTGCATTGAAATTTACTATTATTTGCCAGACATTCATTGTGGAAAGAAAGTGATTTTCTCGGCGAGTTAAGCATTTTGAGTAATTTGCCGATAGGGTTCAGAACGGGTTGCATTGAAATTTACTATTATTTGCCAGACATTAATTGTGGGAAAGAAGTGATTTTCTCGGCCAGTTAAGCATTTTGAGAAATTTGCCGATTGGTTTCAGAACGGCTTGCATCAAAATTAACTGTTTTTTGCCAGACATTCATTGTGGGGAAAAAAGTGATTTTCTCGGCGAGTTAAGCATTTTGAGTAATTTACCGATTGATTTCAGAACGGCTTGCATTAAAATTTACTATTTTTTGCCAGACATTCATTGTGGAAACAAAGTGATTTTCTCGGCGAGTTAAGCATTTTGAGTAATTTACCGATTGGTTTCAGAACGGCTTGCATTGAAATTTACTATTATTTGCCAGACATTAATTGTGGGAAAGAAGTGATTTTCTCGGCGAGTTCAGCATTTTGAGAAATTTGCCGCTTGGTTTCAGAACGGCTTGCATTAAAATTACTATTTTTTACCAGACATTCATTGTGGAAAGAAAGAGATTTTCTCGGCGAGTTAAGCACGTTGCGTAATTTGCCGATTGGTTTCAGAACGTTTTGCATCAAAATGAACTATTTTTTGCCAGCCATTCATTGTGGGAAAAAAGTGATTTTCTCGGCTCGTTAAGCATTTTAAGTAATTTGCCGATTGGTTTCAGAACGTCTTGCATCAAAATGAACTATTTTTTGCCAGCCATTCATTGTGGGAAAAAAGTGATTTTCTTGGCGAGTTAAGCATTTTGAGTAATTTACCGATTGATTTCAGAAGGGCTTGCATTAAAATTTACTATTTTTTGCCAGACATTCATTGTGGAAAGAAAGTGATTTTCTCGGCGAGTTAAGCATTTTAAGTAATTTGCCGATTGGTTTCAGAACGGCTTGCATTGAAATTTACTATTTTTTGCCAGACATTCATTGTGGAACAAAAGTGATTTTCTCGGCGAGTTAAGCATTTTGAGTAATTTGCCGATTGGTTTCAGAACGGCTTGCATTAAAATTTACTATTTTTTGCCAGACATTCATTGTGGAACGAAAGAGATTTTCTCGGCGAGTTAAGCATTTTGACTAATTTGCCGATTGGTTTCAGAACGTCTTGCATCAAAATGAACTGTTTTTTTGCCAGCCATTCATTGTGGGAAAAAAGTGATTTTCTCGGCTAGTTAAGCATTTTGAGCAAATGCCGATTGGTTTCAGAACGTCTTGCATCAAAATGAACTATTTTTTGCCAGCCATTCATTGTGGGAAAAAAGTGATTTTCTCGGCGAGTTAAGCATTTTGAGTAATTTACCGATTGATTTCAGAAGGGCTTGCATTAAAATTTACTATTTTTTGCCAGACATTCATTGTGGAAAGAAAGTGATTTTCTCGGCGAGTTAAGCATTTTGAGTAATTTGCCGATTGGTTTCAGAACGGCTTGCATTGAAATTTACTATTATTTGCCAGACATTAATTGTGGGAAAGAAGTGATTTTCTCGGCGAGTTAAGCATTTTGAGAAATTTGCCGATTGGTTTCAGAACGGCTTGCATCAAAATGAACTATTTTTTGCCAGCCATTCATTGTGGGAAAAAAGTGATTTTCTCGGCTAGTTCAGCATTTTGAGTAATTTGCCGATTGGTTTCAGAACGTCTTGCATCAAAATGAACTATTCATTGTGGGAAAAAAGTGATTTTCTCGGCGAGTTAAGCATTTTGAGCAATTTCCCGTTTGATTTCAGAAGGGCTTTCATTAAAATTTACTACTTTTTGCCAGCCATTCATTGTGGAAAGAAAGTGATTTTCACGGCGAGTTATGCATTTTGAGTAATTTGCCGATTGGTTTCAGAACGTCTTGCACCAAAATGAACTATTTTTTGCCAGCCATTCATTGTGGGAAAAAAATGATTTTCTCGGCTAGTTAAGCATTTTGAGTAATTTGCCGATTGGTTTCAGAGCGTCTTGCATTGAAATATACTATTTTTTGCCAGACATTCATTGTGGAACAAAAGTGATTTTCTCGGCGAGTTAAGCATTTTGAGTAATTTGCCGATTGGTTTCAGAACGTCTTGCATCAAAATGAACTATTTTTTGCCAGCCATTCATTGTGGGAAAAACGTGATTTTCTCGGCGAGTTAAGAAGCATTTTGAGTAATTTACCGATTGATTTCAGAAGGGCTTGCATTAAAATTTACTATTTTTTGCCAGACATTCATTGTGGAAAGAAAGTGATTTTCTCGGCGAGTTAAGCATTTTGGGTAATTTGCCGATTGGTTTCAGAACGGCTTGCATTGAAATTTACTATTATTTGCCAGCCATTCATTGTGGGAAAAAAGTGATTTTCTCGGGTGGTTCAGCATTTTGAGTAATTTGCCGATTGGTTTCAGAGCGTCTTGCATTAAAATTTACTATTTTTTGCCAGACATTCATTGTGGAAAGAAAGTGATTTTCTCGGCGAGTTAAGCATTTTGAGTAATTTTCCGATTGGTTTCAGAACGGCTTGCATCAAAATGAACTATTTTTTGCCAGCCATTCATTGTGGGATAAAAGTGATTTTCTCGGCTAGTTCAGCATTTTGAGTAATTTGCCGGTTGGTTTCAGAACGTCTTGCATCAAAATGAACTATTCATTGTGGGGAAAAAAGTGATTTTCTCGGCGAGTTAAGCATTTTGAGCAATTTACCTTTTGATTTCAGAAGGGCTTGCATTAAAATTTACTATTTTTTGCCAGCCATTCATTGTGGAAAGAAAGTGATTTTCACGGCGAGTTATGCATTTTGAGTAATTTGCCGATTGGTTTCAGAACGTCTTGCACCAAAATGAACTATTTTTTGCCAGCCATTCATTGTGGGAAAAAAATGATTTTCTCGGCTAGTTAAGCATTTTGAGTAATTTGCCGATTGGTTTCAGAGCGTCTTGCATTGAAATTTACTATTTTTTGCCAGACATTCATTGTGGAACAAAAGTGATTTTCTCGGCGAGTTAAGCATTTTGAGTAATTTGCCGATTGGTTTCAGAACGGTTTGCATTAAAATTTACTATTTTTTGCCAGACATTCATTGTGGAACGAAAGAGATTTTCTCGGCGAGTTAAGCATTTTGACTAATTTGCCGATTGGTTTCAGAACGTCTTGCATCAAAATGAACTATTTTTTGCCAGCCATTCTTTGTGGGAAAAAAGTGATTTTCTCGGCTAAGTTAAGCATTTTGAGCAAATGCCGATTGGTTTCAGAACGTCTTGCATCAAAATGAACTATTTTTTGCCAGCCATTCATTGTGAGAAAAAAGTGATTTTCTCGGCGAGTTAAGCATTTTGAGTAATTTGCCGATTGGTTTCAGAACGGCTTGCATTGAAATTTACTATTATTTGCCAGACATTAATTGTGGGAAAGAAGTGATTTTCTCTGCGAGTTAAGCATTTTGAGAAATTTGCCGATTGGTTTCAGAACGGCTTGCATCAAAATGAACTATTTTTTGCCAGCCATTCATTGTGGGAAAAAAGTGATTTTCTCGGGTAGTTCAGCATTTTGAGTAATTTGCCGATTGGTTTCAGAACGTCTTGCATCAAAATGAACTATTCATTGTGGGAAAAAATGTGATTTTCTCGGCGAGTTAAGCATTTTGAGTAATTTACCGTTTGATTTCAGAAGGGCTTGCATTAAAATTTACTATTTTTTGCCAGCCATTCATTGTGGAAAGAAAGTGATTTTCTCGGCGAGTTAAGCATTTTGAGTAATTTGCCGATTGGTTTCAGAACGTCTTGCACCAAAATGAACTATTTTTTGCCAGCCATTCATTGTGGGAAAAAATTGATTTTCTCGGCTAGTTAAGCATTTTGAGTAATTTGCCGATTGGTTTCAGAGCGTCTTGCATTAAAATTAACTATTTTTTGCGAACCTTTCATTGTGGGAACAAAGTGATTTTCTCGGCGAGTTAAGCATTTTGAGTAATTTGCCGAAAGGGTTCAGAACGGGTTGCATTGAAATTTACTATTATTTGCCAGACATTAATTGTGGGAAAGAAGTGATTTTCTCGGCGAGTTAAGCATTTTGAGAAATTTGCCGATTGGTTTCAGAACGGCTTGCATCAAAATTAACTGTTTTTTGCCAGACATTCATTGTGGGAAAAAAGTGATTTTCTCGGCGAGTTAAGCATTTTGAGTAATTTACCAATTGATTTCAGAACGGCTTCCATTAAAATTTACTATTTTTTGCCAGACATTCATTGTGGAAACAAAGTGATTTTCTCGGCGAGTTAAGCATTTTGAGTAATTTACCGATTGGTTTCAGAACGGCTTGCATTGAAATTTACTATTATTTGCCAGACATTAATTGTGGGAAAGAAGTGATTTTCTCGGCGAGTTCAGCATTTTGAGAAATTTGCCGATTGGTTTCAGAACGGCTTGCATTAAAATTTACTATTTTTTACCAGACATTCATTGTGGAAAGAAAGAGATTTTCACGGCGAGTTAAGCACTTTGTGTAATTTGCCGATTGGTTTCAGAACGTTTTGCATCAAAATGAACTATTTTTTGCCAGCCATTCATTGTGGGAAAAAAGTGATTTTCTCGGCTAGTTAAGCATTTTGAGTAATTTGCCGATTGGTTTCAGAACGTCTTGCATCAAAATGAACTATTTTTTTGCCAGCCATTCATTGTGGGAAAAAAGTGATTTTCTCGGCTAGTTAAGCATTTTGAGCAAATGCCGATTGGTTTCAGAACGTCTTGCATCAAAATGAACTATTTTTTGCCAGCCATTCATTGTGGGAAAAAAGTGATTTTCTCGGCGAGTTAAGCATTTTGAGTAATTTACCGATTGATTTCAGAAGGGCTTGCATTAAAATTTACTATTTTTTGCCAGACATTCATTGTGGAAAGAAAGTGATTTTCTCGGCGAGTTAAGCATTTTGAGTAATTTGCCGATTGGTTTCAGAACGGCTTGCATTGAAATTTACTATTATTTGCCAGACATTAATTGTGGGAAAGAAGTGATTTTCTCGGCGAGTTAAGCATTTTGAGTAATTTACCGATTGATTTCAGAAGGGCTTGCATTAAAATTTACTATTTTTTGCCAGACATTCATTGTGGAAAGAAAGTGATTTTCTCGGCTAGTTAAGCATTTTGAGTAATTTGCCGATTGGTTTCAGAGCGTCTTGCATTAAAATTAACTATTTTTTGCGAACCTTTCATTGTGGGAACAAAGTGATTTTCTCGGCGAGTTAAGCATTTTGAGTAATTTGCCGAAAGGGTTCAGAACGGGTTGCATTGAAATTTACTATTATTTGCCAGACATTAATTGTGGGAAAGAAGTGATTTTCTCGGCGAGTTAAGCATTTTGAGAAATTTGCCGATTGGTTTCAGAACGGCTTGCATCAAAATTAACTGTTTTTTGCCAGACATTCATTGTGGGAAAAAAGTGATTTTCTCGGCGAGTTAAGCATTTTGAGTAATTTACCAATTGATTTCAGAACGGCTTCCATTAAAATTTACTATTTTTTGCCAGACATTCATTGTGGAAACAAAGTGATTTTCTCGGCGAGTTAAGCATTTTGAGTAATTTACCGATTGGTTTCAGAACGGCTTGCATTGAAATTTACTATTATTTGCCAGACATTAATTGTGGGAAAGAAGTGATTTTCTCGGCGAGTTCAGCATTTTGAGAAATTTGCCGATTGGTTTCAGAACGGCTTGCATTAAAATTTACTATTTTTTACCAGACATTCATTGTGGAAAGAAAGAGATTTTCACGGCGAGTTAAGCACTTTGTGTAATTTGCCGATTGGTTTCAGAACGTTTTGCATCAAAATGAACTATTTTTTGCCAGCCATTCATTGTGGGAAAAAAGTGATTTTCTCGGCTAGTTAAGCATTTTGAGGAATTTGCCGATTGGTTTCAGAACGTCTTGCATCAAAATGAACTATTTTTTTGCCAGCCATTCATTGTGGGAAAAAAGTGATTTTCTCGGCTAGTTAAGCATTTTGAGCAAATGCCGATTGGTTTCAGAACGTCTTGCATCAAAATGAACTATTTTTTGCCAGCCATTCATTGTGGGAAAAAAGTGATTTTCTCGGCGAGTTAAGCATTTTGAGTAATTTGCCGATTGGTTTCAGAACGGCTTGCATTGAAATTTACTATTATTTGCCAGACATTAATTGTGGGAAAGAAGTGATTTTCTCGGCGAGTTAAGCATTTTGAGTAATTTACCGATTGATTTCAGAAGGGCTTGCATTAAAATTTACTAT
This sequence comes from Scyliorhinus torazame, assembly GCF_047496885.1. Taxonomy (NCBI): domain Eukaryota; kingdom Metazoa; phylum Chordata; class Chondrichthyes; order Carcharhiniformes; family Scyliorhinidae; genus Scyliorhinus; species Scyliorhinus torazame. Next base: position 253,755 of record NW_027307887.1, on the reverse strand, counting down.
TTTTTGCCAGACATTCATTGTGGAAAGAAAGTGATTTTCTCGGCTAGTTAAGCATTTTGAGTAATTTGCCGATTGGTTTCAGAGCGTCTTGCATTAAAATTAACTATTTTTTGCGAACCTTTCATTGTGGGAACAAAGTGATTTTCTCGGCGAGTTAAGCATTTTGAGTAATTTGCCGAAAGGGTTCAGAACGGGTTGCATTGAAATTTACTATTATTTGCCAGACATTAATTGTGGGAAAGAAGTGATTTTCTCGGCGAGTTAAGCATTTTGAGAAATTTGCCGATTGGTTTCAGAACGGCTTGCATCAAAATTAACTGTTTTTTGCCAGACATTCATTGTGGGAAAAAAGTGATTTTCTCGGCGAGTTAAGCATTTTGAGTAATTTACCAATTGATTTCAGAACGGCTTCCATTAAAATTTACTATTTTTTGCCAGACATTCATTGTGGAAACAAAGTGATTTTCTCGGCGAGTTAAGCATTTTGAGTAATTTACCGATTGGTTTCAGAACGGCTTGCATTGAAATTTACTATTATTTGCCAGACATTAATTGTGGGAAAGAAGTGATTTTCTCGGCGAGTTCAGCATTTTGAGAAATTTGCCGATTGGTTTCAGAACGGCTTGCATTAAAATTTACTATTTTTTACCAGACATTCATTGTGGAAAGAAAGAGATTTTCACGGCGAGTTAAGCACTTTGTGTAATTTGCCGATTGGTTTCAGAACGTTTTGCATCAAAATGAACTATTTTTTGCCAGCCATTCATTGTGGGAAAAAAGTGATTTTCTCGGCTAGTTAAGCATTTTGAGGAATTTGCCGATTGGTTTCAGAACGTCTTGCATCAAAATGAACTATTTTTTTGCCAGCCATTCATTGTGGGAAAAAAGTGATTTTCTCGGCTAGTTAAGCATTTTGAGCAAATGCCGATTGGTTTCAGAACGTCTTGCATCAAAATGAACTATTTTTTGCCAGCCATTCATTGTGGGAAAAAAGTGATTTTCTCGGCGAGTTAAGCATTTTGAGTAATTTACCGATTGATTTCAGAAGGGCTTGCATTAAAATTTACTATTTTTTGCCAGACATTCATTGTGGAAAGAAAGTGATTTTCTCGGCGAGTTAAGCATTTTGAGTAATTTGCCGATTGGTTTCAGAACGGCTTGCATTGAAATTTACTATTATTTGCCAGACATTAATTGTGGGAAAGAAGTGATTTTCTCGGCGAGTTAAGCATTTTGAGTAATTTACCGATTGATTTCAGAAGGGCTTGCATTAAAATTTACTATTTTTTGCCAGACATTCATTGTGGAAAGAAAGTGATTTTCTCGGCGAGTTAAGCATTTTGAGTAATTTGCCGATTGGTTTCAGAACGGCTTGCATTGAAATTTACTATTATTTGCCAGACATTAATTGTGGGAAAGAAGTGATTTTCTCGGCGAGTTAAGCATTTTGAGAAATTTGCCGATTGGTTTCAGAACGGCTTGCATCAAAATGAACTATTTTTTGCCAGCCATTCATTGTGGGAAAAAAGTGATTTTCTCGGCTAGTTCAGCATTTTGAGTAATTTGCCGATTGGTTTCAGAACGTCTTGCATCAAAATGAACTATTCATTGTGGGAAAAAAGTGATTTTCTCGGCGAGTTAAGCATTTTGAGCAATTTACCGTTTGATTTCAGAAGGGCTTGCATTAAAATTTACTATTTTTTGCCAGCCATTCATTGTGGAAAGAAAGTGATTTTCACGACGAGTTATGCATTTTGAGTAATTTGCCGATTGGTTTCAGAACGTCTTGCACCAAAATGAACTATTTTTTGCCAGCCATTTATTGTGGGAAAAAAATGATTTTCTCGGCTAGTTAAGCATTTTGAGTAATTTGCCGATTGGTTTCAGAGCGTCTTGCATTGAAATTTACTATTTTTTGCCAGACATTCATTGTGGAACAAAAGTGATTTTCTCGGCGAGTTAAGCATTTTGAGTAATTTGCCGATTGGTTTCAGAACGGCTTGCATTAAAATTTACTATTTTTTGCCAGACATTCATTGTGGAACGAAAGAGATTTTCTCGGCGAGTTAAGCATTTTGACTAATTTGCCGATTGGTTTCAGAACGTCTTGCATCAAAATGAACTATTTTTTGCCAGCCATTCATTGTGGGAAAAAAGTGATTTTCTCGGCTAGTTAAGCATTTTGAGCAAATGCCGATTGGTTTCAGAACGTCTTGCATCAAAATGAACTATTTTTTGCCAGCCATTCATTGTGGGGAAAAAGTGATTTTCTCGGCGAGTTAAGCATTTTGAGTAATTTACCGATTGATTTCAGAAGGGCTTGCATTAAAATTTACTATTTTTTGCCAGACATTCATTGTGGAAAGAAAGTGATTTTCTCGGCGAGTTAAGCATTTTGAGTAATTTGCCGATTGGTTTCAGAACGGCTTGCATTGAAATTTACTATTATTTGCCAGACATTAATTGTGGGAAAGAAGTGATTTTCTCTGCGAGTTAAGCATTTTGAGAAATTTGCCGATTGGTTTCAGAACGGCTTGCATCAAAATGAACTATTTTTTGCCAGCCATTCATTGTGGGAAAAAAGTGATTTTCTCGGCTAGTTCAGCATTTTGAGTAATTTGCCGATTGGTTTCAGAGCGTCTTGCATTAAAATTAACTATTTTTTGCGAACCTTTCATTGTGGGAACAAAGTGATTTTCTCGGCGAGTTAAGCATTTTGAGTAGTTTGCCGATTGGTTTCAGAACGGCTTGCATTGAAATTTACTATTATTTGCCAGACATTAATTGTGGGAAAGAACTGTTTTTCTCAGCTAGTTAAACATTTTGAGTAATTTGCCGATTGGTTTCAGAACGTCTTGCATCAAAATGAACTATTTTTTGCCAGCCATTCATTGTGGGAAAAAAGTGATTTTCTCGGCGAGTTAAGCATTTTGAGGAATTTACCGATTGATTTCAGAAGGGCTTGCATTAAAATTTACTATTTTTTGCCAGCCATTCATTGTGGGAAAAAAGTGATTTTCTCGGGTAGTTCAGCATTTTGAGTAATTTGCCGATTGGTTTAAGAACGTCTTGCATCAAAATGAACTATTCATTGTGGGAAAAAAGTGATTTTCTCGGCGAGTTAAGCATTTTGAGTAATTTACCGTTTGATTTCAGAAGGGCTTGCATTAAAATTTACTATTTTTTGCCAGCCATTCATTGTGGAAAGAAAGTGATTTTCTCGGCGAGTTAAGCATTTTGAGTAATTTGCCGATTGGTTTCAGAACGTCTTGCACCAAAATGAACTATTTTTTGCCAGCCATTCATTGTGGGAAAAAATTGATTTTCTCGGCTAGTTAAGCATTTTGAGTAATTTCCCGATTGGTTTCAGAGCGTCTTGCATTAAAATTAACTATTTTTTGCGAACCTTTCATTGTGGGAACAAAGTGATTTTCTCGGCGAGTTAAGCATTTTGAGTAGTTTGCCGATTGGTTTCAGAACGGCTTGCATTGAAATTTACTATTATTTGCCAGACATTCATTGTGGAAAGAAAGTGATTTTCTCGGCGAGTTAAGCATTTTGAGTAATTTGCCGATAGGGTTCAGAACGGGTTGCATTGAAATTTACTATTATTTGCCAGACATTAATTGTGGGAAAGAAGTGATTTTCTCGGCCAGTTAAGCATTTTGAGAAATTTGCCGATTGGTTTCAGAACGGCTTGCATCAAAATTAACTGTTTTTTGCCAGACATTCATTGTGGGGAAAAAAGTGATTTTCTCGGCGAGTTAAGCATTTTGAGTAATTTACCGATTGATTTCAGAACGGCTTGCATTAAAATTTACTATTTTTTGCCAGACATTCATTGTGGAAACAAAGTGATTTTCTCGGCGAGTTAAGCATTTTGAGTAATTTACCGATTGGTTTCAGAACGGCTTGCATTGAAATTTACTATTATTTGCCAGACATTAATTGTGGGAAAGAAGTGATTTTCTCGGCGAGTTCAGCATTTTGAGAAATTTGCCGATTGGTTTCAGAACGGCTTGCATTAAAATTTACTATTTTTTACCAGACATTCATTGTGGAAAGAAAGAGATTTTCTCGGCGAGTTAAGCACGTTGCGTAATTTGCCGATTGGTTTCAGAACGTTTTGCATCAAAATGAACTATTTTTTGCCAGCCATTCATTGTGGGAAAAAAGTGATTTTCTCGGCTAGTTAAGCATTTTGAGTAATTTGCCGATTGGTTTCAGAACGTCTTGCATCAAAATGAACTATTTTTTGCCAGCCATTCATTGTGGGAAAAAAGTGATTTTCTCGGCGAGTTAAGCATTTTGAGTAATTTACCGATTGATTTCAGAAGGGCTTGCATTAAAATTTACTATTTTTTGCCAGACATTCATTGTGGAAAGAAAGTGATTTTCTCGGCGAGTTAAGCATTTTAAGTAATTTGCCGATTGGTTTCAGAACGGCTTGCATTGAAATTTACTATTTTTTGCCAGACATTCATTGTGGAACAAAAGTGATTTTCTCGGCGAGTTAAGCATTTTGAGTAATTTGCCGATTGGTTTCAGAACGGCTTGCATTAAAATTTACTATTATTTGCCAGACATTAATTGTGGGAAAGAAGTGATTTTCTCGGCGAGTTAAGCATTTTGAGAAATTTGCCGATTGGTTTCAGAACGGCTTGCATCAAAATGAACTATTTTTTGCCAGCCATTCATTGTGGGAAAAAAGTGATTTTCTCGGCTAGTTCAGCATTTTGAGTAATTTGCCGATTGGTTTCAGAACGTCTTGCATCAAAATGAACTATTCATTGTGGGAAAAAAGTGATTTTCTCGGCGAGTTAAGCATTTTGAGCAATTTCCCGTTTGATTTCAGAAGGGCTTTCATTAAAATTTACTACTTTTTGCCAGCCATTCATTGTGGAAAGAAAGTGATTTTCACGGCGAGTTATGCATTTTGAGTAATTTGCCGATTGGTTTCAGAACGTCTTGCACCAAAATGAACTATTTTTTGCCAGCCATTCATTGTGGGAAAAAAATGATTTTCTCGGCTAGTTAAGCATTTTGAGTAATTTGCCGATTGGTTTCAGAGCGTCTTGCATTGAAATATACTATTTTTTGCCAGACATTCATTGTGGAACAAAAGTGATTTTCTCGGCGAGTTAAGCATTTTGAGTAATTTGCCGATTGGTTTCAGAACGTCTTGCATCAAAATGAACTATTTTTTGCCAGCCATTCATTGTGGGAAAAACGTGATTTTCTCGGCGAGTTAAGAAGCATTTTGAGTAATTTACCGATTGATTTCAGAAGGGCTTGCATTAAAATTTACTATTTTTTGCCAGACATTCATTGTGGAAAGAAAGTGATTTTCTCGGCGAGTTAAGCATTTTGGGTAATTTGCCGATTGGTTTCAGAACGGCTTGCATTGAAATTTACTATTATTTGCCAGCCATTCATTGTGGGAAAAAAGTGATTTTCTCGGGTGGTTCAGCATTTTGAGTAATTTGCCGATTGGTTTCAGAGCGTCTTGCATTAAAATTAACTATTTTTTGCGAACCTTTCATTGTGGGAACAAAGTGATTTTCTCGGCGAGTTAAGCATTTTGAGTAGTTTGCCGATTGGTTTCAGAACGGCTTGCATTGAAATTTACTATTATTTGCCAGACATTAATTGTGGGAAAGAACTGTTTTTCTCGGCTAGTTAAACATTTTGAGTAATTTGCCGATTGGTTTCAGAACGTCTTGCATCAAAATGAACTATTTTTTGCCAGCCATTCATTGTGGGAAAAAAGTGATTTTCTCGGCGAGTTAAGCATTTTGAGGAATTTACCGATTGATTTCAGAAGGGCTTGCATTAAAATTTACTATTTTTTGCCAGACATTCATTGTGGAAAGAAAGTGATTTTCTCGGCGAGTTAAGCATTTTGAGTAATTTGCCGATAGGGTTCAGAACGGGTTGCATTGAAACTTACTGTTATTTGCCAGACATTAATTGTGGGAAAGAAGTGATTTTCTCGGCGAGTTAAGCATTTTGAGAAATTTGCCGATTGGTTTCAGAACGGCTTGCATCAAAATTAACTGTTTTTTGCCAGACATTCATTGTGGGAAAAAAGTGATTTTCTCGGCGAGTTAAGCATTTTGAGTAATTTACCGATTGGTTTCAGAACGGCTTGCATTGAAATTTACTATTATTTGCCAGACATTAATTGTGGGAAAGAAGTGATTTTCTCGGCGAGTTCAGCATTTTGAGAAATTTGCCGATTGGTTTCAGAACGGCTTGCATTAAAATTTACTATTTTTTACCAGACATTCATTGTGGAAAGAAAGAGATTTTCTCGGCGAGTTAAGCACTTTGTGTAATTTGCCGATTGGTTTCAGAACGTTTTGCATCAAAATGAACTATTTTTTGCCAGCCATTCATTGTGGGAAAAAAGTGATTTTCTCGGCTAGTTAAGCATTTTGAGTAATTTGCCGATTGGTTTCAGAACGTCTTGCATCAAAATGAACTATTTTTTGCCAGCCATTCATTGTGGGAAAAAAGTGATTTTCTCGGCGAGTTAAGCATTTTGAGTAATTTACCGATTGATTTCAGAAGGGCTTGCATTAAAATTTACTATTTTTTGCCAGACATTCATTGTGGAAAGAAAGTGATTTTCTCGGCGAGTTAAGCATTTTGAGTAATTTGCCGATTGGTATCAGAACGGCTTGCATTGAAATTTACTATGATTTGCCAGACATTAATTGTGGGAAAGAAGTGATTTTCTCGGCGAGTTCAGCATTTTGAGAAATTTGGCGATTGGTTTCATAACGGCTTGCATTAAAATTTACTATTTTTTACCAGACATTCATTGTGGAAAGAAAGAGATTTTCTCGGCGAGTTAAGCACTTTGAGTAATTTGCCGATTGGTTTCAGAACGTCTTGCATCAAAATGAACTATTTTTTGCCAGCCATTCATTGTGGGAAAAAAGTGATTTTCTCGGCTAGTTCAGCATTTTGAGTAATTTGCCGATTGGTTTCAGAACGTCTTGCATCAAAATGAACTACTTTTTGCCAGCCATTCATTGTGGGAAAAAAGTGATTTTCTCGGCGAGTTAAGCATTTTGAGTAATTTACCGATTGATTTCAAAAGGGCTTGCATTAAAATTTACTATTTTTTGCCAGCCATTCATTGTGGAAAGAAAGTGATTTTCTCGGCGAGTTAAGCATTTTGAGTAATTTGCCGATTGGTTTCAGAACGTCTTGCACCAAAATGAACTATTTTTTGCCAGCCATTCATTGTGGGAAAAAATTGATTTTCTCGGCTAGTTAAGCATTTTGAGTAATTTGCCGATTGGTTTCAGAGCGTCTTGCATTAAAAGTAACTATTTTTTCCGAACCTTTCATTGTGGGAACAAAGTGATTTTCTCGGCGAGTTAAGCATTTTGAGTAGTTTGCCGATTGGTTTCAGAACGGCTTGCATTGAAATTTACTATTATTTGCCAGACATTAATTGTGGGAAAGAACTGTTTTTCTCGGATAGTTAAACATTTTGAGTAATTTGCCGATTGGTTTCAGAACGTCTTGCATCAAAATGAACTATTTTTTGCCAGCCATTCATTGTGGGAAAAAAGTGATTTTCTCGGCGAGTTAAGCATTTTGAGGAATTTACCGATTGATTTCAGAAGGGCTTGCATTAAAATTTACTATTTTTTGCCAGACATTCATTGTGGAAAGAAAGTGATTTTCTCGGCGAGTTAAGCATTTTGAGTAATTTGCCGATAGGGTTCAGAACGGGTTGCATTGAAATTTACTATTATTTGCCAGACATTAATTGTGGGAAAGAAGTGATTTTCTCGGCGAGTTAAGCATTTTGAGAAATTTGCCGATTGGTTTCAGCACGGCTTGCATCAAAATTAACTGTTTTTTGCCAGACATTCATTGTGGGAAAAAAGTGATTTTCTCGGCGAGTTAAGCATTTTGAGTAATTTACCGATTGATTTCAAAACGGCTTGCATTAAAATTTACTATTTTTTGCCAGACATTCATTGTGGAAACAAAGTGATTTTCTCGGCGAGTTAAGCATTTTGAGTAATTTACCGATTGGTTTCAGAACGGCTTGCATTGAAATTTACTATTATTTGCCAGACATTAAGTGTGGGAAAGAAGTGATTTTCTCGGCGAGTTCAGCATTTTGAGAAATTTGCCGATTGGTTTCAGAACGGCTTGCATTAAAATTTATTATTTTTTACCAGACATTCATTGTGGAAAGAAAGAGATTTTCTCGGCGAGTTAAGCACTTTGTGTAATTTGCCGATTGGTTTCAGAACGTTTTGCATCAAAATGAACTATTTTTTGCCAGCCATTCATTGTGGGACAAAAGTGATTTTCTCGGCGAGTTAAGCATTTTGAGTAATTTGCCGATTGGTTTCAGAACGTCTTGCATCAAAATGAACTATTTTTTGCCAGCCATTCATTGTGGGAAAAAGGTGATTTTCTCGGCGAGTTAAGCATTTTAAGTAATTTACCGATTGATTTCAGAAGGGCTTGCATTAAAATTTACTATTTTTTGCCAGACATTCATTGTGGAAAGAAAGTGATTTTCTCGGCGAGTTAAGCATTTTGATTAATTTGCCGATTGGTTTCAGAACGGCTTGCATTAAAATTTACTATGATTTGCCAGACATTAATTGTGGGAAAGAAGTGATTTTCTCGGCGAGTTCAGCATTTTGAGAAATTTGGCGATTGGTTTCAGAACGGCTTGCATTAAAATTTACTATTTTTTACCAGACATTCATTGTGGAAAGAAAGAGATTTTCTCGGCGAGTTAAGCATTTTGAGAAATTTGCCGATTGGTTTCAGAACGGCTTGCATCAAAATGAACTATTTTTTGCCAGCCATTCATTGTGGGAAAAAAGTGATTTTCTCGGCTAGTTCAGCATTTTGAGTAATTTGCCGATTGGTTTCAGAACGTCTTGCATCAAAATGAACTATTCATTGTGGAAAAAAGTGATTTTCTCGGCGAGTTAAGCATTTTGAGCAATTTCCCGTTTGATTTCAGAAGGGCTTTCATTAAAATTTACTACTTTTTGCCAGCCATTCATTGTGGAAAGAAAGTGATTTTCACGGCGAGTTATGCATTTTGAGTAATTTGCCGATTGGTTTCAGAACGTCTTGCATCAAAATGAACTATTTTTTGCCAGCCATTTATTGTGGGAAAAAAGTGATTTTCTCGGCGAGTTAAGCATTTTGAGGAATTTACCGATTGATTTCAGAAGGGCTTGCATTAAAATTTACTATTTTTTGCCAGACATTCATTGTGGAAAGAAAGTGATTTTCTCGGCGAGTTAAGCATTTTGAGTAATTTGCCGATAGGGTTCAGAACGGGTTGCATTGAAATTTACTGTTATTTGCCAGACATTAATTGTGGGAAAGAAGTGATATTCTCGGCGAGTTAAGCATTTTGAGAAATTTGCCGATTGGTTTCAGAGCGGCTTGCATCAAAATTAACTGTTTTTTGCCAGACATTCATTGTGGGAAAAAAGTGATTTTCTCGGCGAGTTAAGCATTTTGAGTAATTTACCGATTGGTTTCAGAACGGCTTGCATTGAAATTTACTATTATTTGCCAGACATTAATTGTGGGAAAGAAGTGATTTTCTCGGCGAGTTCAGCATTTTGAGAAATTTGCCGATTGGTTTCAGAACGGCTTGCATTAAAATTTACTATTTTTTACCAGACATTCATTGTGGAAAGAAAGAGATTTTCTCGGCGAGTTAAGCACTTTGTGTAATTTGCCGATTGGTTTCAGAACGTTTTGCATCAAAATGAACTATTTTTTGCCAGCCATTCATTGTGGGAAAAAAGTGATTTTCTCGGCTAGTTAAGCATTTTGAGTAATTTGCCGATTGGTTTCAGAACGTCTTGCATCAAAATGAACTATTTTTTGCCAGCCATTCATTGTGGGAAAAAAGTGATTTTCTCGGCGAGTTAAGCATTTTGAGTAATTTACCGATTGATTTCAGAAGGGCTTGCATTAAAATTTACTATTTTTTGCCAGACATTCATTGTGGAAAGAAAGTGATTTTCTCGGCGAGTTAAGCATTTTGAGTAATTTGCCGATTGGTATCAGAACGGCTTGCATTGAAATTTACTATGATTTGCCAGACATTAATTGTGGGAAAGAAGTGATTTTCTCGGCGAGTTCAGCATTTTGAGAAATTTGGCGATTGGTTTCATAACGGCTTGCATTAAAATTTACTATTTTTTACCAGACATTCATTGTGGAAAGAAAGAGATTTTCTCGGCGAGTTAAGCACTTTGAGTAATTTGCCGATTGGTTTCAGAACGTCTTGCATCAAAATGAACTATTTTTTGCCAGCCATTCATTGTGGGAAAAAAGTGATTTTCTCGGCTAGTTCAGCATTTTGAGTAATTTGCCGATTGGTTTCAGAACGTCTTGCATCAAAATGAACTATTTTTTGCCAGCCATTCATTGTGGGAAAAAAGTGATTTTCTCGGCGAGTTAAGCATTTTGAGTAATTTACCGATTGATTTCAAAAGGGCTTGCATTAAAATTTACTATTTTTTGCCAGCCATTCATTGTGGAAAGAAAGTGATTTTCTCGGCGAGTTAAGCATTTTGAGTAATTTGCCGATTGGTTTCAGAACGTCTTGCACCAAAATGAACTATTTTTTGCCAGCCATTCATTGTGGGAAAAAATTGATTTTCTCGGCTAGTTAAGCATTTTGAGTAGTTTGCCGATTGGTTTCAGAACGGCTTGCATTGAAATTTACTATTATTTGCCAGACATTAATTGTGGGAAAGAACTGTTTTTCTCGGATAGTTAAACATTTTGAGTAATTTGCCGATTGGTTTCAGAACGTCTTGCATCAAAATGAACTATTTTTTGCCAGCCATTCATTGTGGGAAAAAAGTGATTTTCTCGGCGAGTTAAGCATTTTGAGGAATTTACCGATTGATTTCAGAAGGGCTTGCATTAAAATTTACTATTTTTTGCCAGACATTCATTGTGGAAAGAAAGTGATTTTCTCGGCGAGTTAAGCATTTTGAGTAATTTGCCGATAGGGTTCAGAACGGGTTGCATTGAAATTTACTATTATTTGCCAGACATTAATTGTGGGAAAGAAGTGATTTTCTCGGCGAGTTAAGCATTTTGAGTAATTTAGCGATTGATTTCAAAACGGCTTGCATTAAAATTTACTATTTTTTGCCAGACATTCATTGTGGAAACAAAGTGATTTTCTCGGCGAGTTAAGCATTTTGAGTAATTTACCGATTGGTTTCAGAACGGCTTGCATTGAAATTTACTATTATTTGCCAGACATTAATTGTGGGAAAGAAGTGATTTTCTCGGCGAGTTCAGCATTTTGAGAAATTTGCCGATTGGTTTCAGAACGGCTTGCATTAAAATTTACTATTTTTTACCAGACATTCATTGTGGAAAGAAAGAGATTTTCTCGGCGAGTTAAGCACTTTGTGTAATTTGCCGATTGGTTTCAGAACGTTTTGCATCAAAATGAACTATTTTTTGCCAGCCATTCATTGTGGGACAAAAGTGATTTTCTCGGCGAGTTAAGCATTTTGAGTAATTTGCCGATTGGTTTCAGAACGTCTTGCATCAAAATGAACTATTTTTTGCCAGCCATTCATTGTGGGAAAAAGGTGATTTTCTCGGCGAGTTAAGCATTTTAAGTAATTTACCGATTGATTTCAGAAGGGCTTGCATTAAAATTTAGTATTTTTTGCCAGACATTCATTGTGGAAAGAAAGTGATTTTCTCGGCGAGTTAAGCATTTTGATTAATTTGCCGATTGGTTTCAGAACGGCTTGCATTAAAATTTACTATGATTTGCCAGACATTAATTGTGGGAAAGAAGTGATTTTCTCGGCGAGTTCAGCATTTTGAGAAATTTGGCGATTGGTTTCAGAACGGCTTGCATTAAAATTTACTATTTTTTACCAGACATTCATTGTGGAAAGAAAGAGATTTTCTCGGCGAGTTAAGCACTTTGAGTAATTTGCCGATTGGTTTCAGAACGTCTTGCATCAAAATGAACTATTTTTTGCCAGCCATTCATTGTGGGAAAAAAGTGATTTTCTCGGCTAGTTCAGCATTTTGAGTAATTTGCCGATTGGTTTCAGAACGTCTTGCATCAAAATGAACTATTCATTGTGGGAAAAAAGTGATTTTCTCGGCGAGTTAAGCATTTTGAATAATTTACCGTTTAAATTTCAGAAGGGTTTGCATTAAAATTTACTATTTTTTGCCTGCCATTCATTGTGGAAAGAAAGTGATTTTCTCGGCGAATTAACCATTTTGAGTAATTTGCCGATTGGTTTCAGAACGTCTTGCACCAAAATGAACTATTTTTTGCCAGCCATTCATTGTGGGAAAAAATTGATTTTCTCGGCTAGTTAAGCATTTTGAGTAATTTGCCGATTGGTTTCAGAGCGTCTTGCATTTAAATTAACTATTTTTTGCGATCCTTTCATTGTGGGAACAAAGCGATTTTCTCGGCGAGTTAAGCATTTTGAGTAGTTTGCCGATTGGTTTCAGAACGGCTTGCATTGAAATTTACTATTTGTTGCCAGACAATCATTGTGGGAAAAACCAATCGGCAAATTACTCAAAATGCTTGACTCGCCGAGAAAATCACTTTTTCCCCACAATAAATGTCTGGCAAAAAATAGCACACTTCAATGCAAGCCGTTCTGAAACAAATCAGCAAATTAATCAAAACGCTTAACTCGCCGAGAAAATCACTTTTTTCCCCACAATGAATGGCTGCCAGAAATTGTTAATTTCGATGCAAGACGTTCTGATACCAGTCGGCAAATTACTCAAAAATGCTTAACTAGCCGAGAAAATCACTTTTTTTCCAAAATGAATGGCTGGCAAAAAATAGTGCATTTTGATACAAGACGTTCTGAAACCAATCGGCAAATTACTCAAAATGCTGAACTAGCCGAGAAAATCACTTTATTCCCACAATGAATGTCTGGCAAAAAAAGTTAATTTTGAAGCAAGCCGTTCTGAAACCGATCGGCAAATTACTCAAAATGCTTAACTCGCCGAGAAAATCATTTTGTCCCCACAATTAATATCTGGAAATAATAGTAAATTTCAATGCAAGTCGTTCTGAAAGCAATCCGCAAATTACTCAAAATACTTAACTCACCGAGAAAATCACTTTTGTTCCACAATGAATGTCTGGCAAAAAATAGTAAATTTCAATGCAAGCCGTTCTGAAACCAATCGGCAAATTACTCAAAATGCTTAACGCGCCGAGAAAATCACTTTTTTCCCACAATGTATGTCTGGCAAAAAATAGTAAATTTCAATGCAAGCCGTTCTGAAACCAATCAGCAAATTAATCAAAATGCTTAACTCGCCGAGAAAATCACTTTTTTCCCACAATGAATGGCTGCCAAAAATTGTTAATTTCGATGCAAGCCGTTCGGAAACCAATCGGCAAATTACTCAAAATGTTTAACTAGCCGAGAAAATCACTTTTTCCCCACAATGAATGTCTGGCAAAAAATAGTACACTTCAATGCAAGCCGTTCTGAAACCAATCGGCAAATTAATCAAAATGCTTCACTCGCCGAGAAAATCACTTTTATCCCACAATGAATGTCTGGCAAAAAAAGTTAATTTTGATGCAAGCCGTTCTGAAAGCAATCCGCAAATTACTCAAAGTACTTAACTCACCGAGAAAATCACTTTTGTTCCACAATGAATGTCTGGCAAAAAACGGTAAATTTCAATGCAAGCCGTTCTGCAACCAATCGGCAAATTACTCAAAATGCTTAACGCGCCGAGAAAATCACTTTTTTCCCACAATGTATGTCTGGCAAAAAATAGTAAATTTTAATGCAAGCCGTTCTGAAACCAATCGGCAAATTACTCAAAATGCTTAATTCGCCGAGAAAATCACTTTTTTCCCACAATGTATGTCTGGCAAAAAATAGTTAATTTTGATGCAAGACGTTCTGAAAGCAGTCGGCAAATTACTCAAAATGCTTAACTCGCCGAGAAAATCACTTTTTTCCCACAATGAATGTCTGGTAACAAATGGTTAATTGTGATGCAAGCCGTTCTGAAACCAATCGGCAAATTACTCAAAATGCTTAACTAGCCGAGAAAAATCACTTTTTCCCCACAATAAATGTCTGGCAAAAAATAGTACACTTCAATGCAAGCCGTTCTGAAACCAATCGGCAAATTAATCAAAATGCTTCACTCGCCGAGAAAATCACTTTTATCCCACAATGAATGGCTGCCAAAAATTGTTCATTTTGATGCAAGACGTTCTGATACCAGTCGGCAAATTACTCAAAAATGCTTAACTAGCCGAGAAAATCACTTTTTTTCCAAAATGAATGGCTGGCAAAAAATAGTGCATTTTGATGCAAGACGTTCTGAAACCAATCGGCAAATTACTCAAAATGCTGAACTAGCCGAGAAAATCACTTTATTCCCACAATGAATGTCTGGCAAAAAAAGTTAATTTTGATGCAAGCCGTTCTGAAACCGATCGGCAAATTACTCAAAATGCTTAACTCGCCGAGAAAATCATTTTTTCCCCACAATTAATGTCTGGAAATAATAGTAAATTTCAATGCAAGTCGTTCTGAAAGCAATCCGCAAAATGCTCAAAATACTTAGCTCACCGAGAAAATCACTTTTGTTCCACAATGAATGTCTGGCAAAAAATAGTAAATTTCAATGCAATCCGTTCTGAAACCAATCGGCAAATTACTCAAAATGCTTAACGCGCCGAGAAAATCACTTTTTTCCCCACAATGTATGTCTGGCAAAAAATAGTAAATTTCAATGCAAGCCGTTCTGAAACCAATCAGCAAATTAATCAAAATGCTTAACTCGCCGAGAAAATCACTTTTTTCCCACAATGAATGGCTGCCAAAAATTGTTAATTTCGATGCAAGCCGTTCGGAAACCAATCGGCAAATTACTCAAAATGTTTAACTAGCCGAGAAAATCACTTTTTCCCCACAATGAATGTCTGGCAAAAAATAGTACACTTCAATGCAAGCCGTTCTGAAACCAATCGGCAAATTAATCAAAATGCTTCACTCGCCGAGAAAATCACTTTTATCCCACAATGAATGTATGGCAAAAAAAGTTAATTTTGATGCAAGCCGTTCTGAAAGCAATCCGCAAATTACTCAAAGTACTTAACTCACCGAGAAAATCACTTTTGTTCCACACTGAATGTCTGGCAAAAAACGGTAAATTTCAATGCAAGCCGTTCTGAAACCAATCGGCAAATTACTCAAAATGCTTAACGCGCCGAGAAAATCACTTTTTTCCCACAATGTATGTCTGGCAAAAAATAGTAAATTTCAATGCAAGCCGTTCTGAAACCAATCGGCAAATTACTCAAAATGCTTAATTCGCCGAGAAAATCACTTTTTTCCCACAATGTATGTCTGGCAAAAAATAGTTAATTTTGATGCAAGACGTTCTGAAAGCAGTCGGCAAATTACTCAAAATGCTTAACTCGCCGAGAAAATCACTTTTTTCCCACAATGAATGTCTGGCAACAAATGGTTAGTTGTGATGCAAGCCGTTCTGAAACCAATCGGCAAATTACTCAAAATGCTTAACTAGCCGAGAAAATCACTTTTTCCCCACAATAAATGTCTGGCAAAAAATAGTACACTTCAATGCAAGCCGTTCTGAAACCAATCTGCAAATTAATCAAAATGCTTCACTCGCCGAGAAAATCACTTTTATCCCACAATGAATGGCTGCCAAAAATTGTTCACTTTGATGCAAGACGTTCTGATACCAGTCGGCAAATTACTCAAAAATGCTTAACTCACCGAGAAAATCACTTTTGTTCCACAATGAATGTCTGGCAAAAAATAGTGCATTTTGATGCAAGACGTTCTGAAACCAATCGGCAAATTACTCAAAATGCTGAACTAGCCGAGAAAATCACTTTTTTCCCACAATGAATGTCTGGCAAAAAAAGTGAATTTTGATGCAAGCCGTTCTGAAACCGATCGGCAAATTACTCAAAATGCTTAACTCGCCGAGAAAATCACTTTTTTCCCACAATTAATGTCTGGCAAATAATAGTAAATTTCAATGCAAGCCGTTCTGAAAGCAACCCGCAAATTACTCAAAATGCTTAACTCACCGAGAAAATCACTTTTGTTCCACAATGAATGTCTGGCAAAAAATAGTGAATTTCAATGCAAGCCGTTCTGAAACCAATCGGCAAATTACTCAAAATGCGTAACGCGCCGATAAAATCACTTTTTTCCCACAATGTATGTCTGGCAACAAATAGTTAATTGTGATGCAAGCCGTTCTGAAACTAATCGGCAAATTACTCAAAATGCTTAACTAGCCGAGAAAATCACTTTTTCCCCACAATAAATGTCTGGCAAAAAATAGTACACTTCAATGCAAGCCGTTCTGAAACCAATCAGCAAATTAATCAAAATGCTTAACTCGCCGAGAAAATCACTTTTATCCCACAATGAATGTTTGGCAAAAAAAGTTAATTTTGATGCAAGCCGTTCTGAAAGCAATCCGCAAATTACTCAAAGTACTTAACTCACCGAGAAAATCACTTTTGTTCCACAATGAATGTCTGGCAAAAAACGGTAAATTTCAATGCAAGCCGTTCTGAAACCAATCGGCAAATTACTCAAAATGCTTAAAGCGCCGAGAAAATCACTTTTTTCCCACAATGTATGTCTGGCAAAAAATAGTAAATTTCAATGCAAGCCGTTCTGAAACCAATCGGCAAATTACTCAAAATGCTTAATTCGCCGAGAAAATCACTTGTTTCCGACAATGTATGTCTGGCAAAAAATAGTTAATTTTGATGCAAGACGTTCTGAAACCAGTCGGCAAATTACTCAAAATGCTTAACTCGCCGAGAAAATCACTTTTTTCCCACAATGAATGTCTGGCAACAAATGGTTAATTGTGATGCAAGCCGTTCTGAAACCAATCGGCAAACTACTCAAAATGCTTAACGAGCCGAGAAAATCACTTTTGCCCCACAATAAATGTCTGGCAAAAAATAGTACACTTCAATGCAAGCCGTTCTGAAAAATCAGCAAATTAATCAAAACGCTTAACTCGCCGAGAAAATCACTTTTTTCCCACAATGAATGGCTGCCAGAAATTGTTAATTTCGATGCAAGCCGTTCGGAAACCAATCGGCAAATTACTCAAAATGCTTAACTAGCCGAGAAAATAACTTTTTCCCCACAATGAATGTCTGGCAAAAAATAGTACACTTCAATGCAAGCCGTTCTGAAACCAATCGGCAAATTAATCAAAATGCTTCACTCGCCGAGAAAATAACTTTTTCCCCACAATGAATGTCTGGCAAAAAATAGTGCATTTTGATGCAAGACGTTCTGAAACCAATCGTCAAATTACTCAAAATGCTTAACTAGCCGAGAAAATCACTTTTTTCCCACAATGAATGTCTGGCAAAAAAAGTTAATTTTGATGCAAGCCGTTCTGAAACCGATCGGCAAATTACTCAAAATGCTTAACTCGCCGAGAAAATCACTTTTTTCCCACAATTAATGTCTGGCAAATAATAGTAAATTTCAATGCAAGCCGTTCTGAAAGCAATCCGCAAATTACTCAAAATGCTTAACTCACCGAGAAAATCAATTTTGTTCCACAATGAATGTCTGGCAAAAAATAGTGAATTTCAATGCAAGCCGTTCTGAAACCAATCGGCAAATTACTCAAAATGCTTAACGCGCTGATAAAATCACTTTTTTCCCACAATGTATGTCAGGCAAAAAATAGTTAATTTTGATGCAAGACGTTATGAAACCAATCGGCAAATTACTCAAAATGCTTAACTCGCCGAGAAAATCACTTTTGTCCCACAATGAATGTCTGGCAACAAATAGTTAATTGTGATGCAAGCCGTTCTGAAACTTATCGGCAAATTACTCAAAATGCTGAACTAGCCGAGAAAATCACTTTTTCCCCACAATGAATGTCTGGCAAAAAATAGTACACTTCAATGGAAGCCGTTCTGAAACCAATCGGCAAATTACTCAAAATGCTTAACTCGCCGAGAAAATCACTTTTTTCCCACAATGAATGGCTGCCAAAAATTGTTCATTTTGATGCAAGACGTTCTGAAACCAATCGGTAAATTACTCAAAATGCTTAAGTCGCCGAGAAAAGCATTTTTTGCCCCGCAATGAATGGCTGGCAAAAATAGTTAATTTCGATGCAAGCCGTTCTGAAACCAATCGGCAAATTACTCAAAATGCTTAACTCGCCGAGAAAATCACTTTTTTCCCACAAGGAATGTCTGGCAACAAATAGTTAATTGTGATGCAAGCCGTTCTGAAACAAATCGTCAAATTACTCAAAATGCTTAGCTCGCCGAGAAAATCACTTTTTCCCCAGAATGAATGCCTGGGAAATAATAGTAAATTTCAATGCAAGCCGTTCTGAAACCAATCGGCAAATTCCTCAAAATGCTTAACTCGCCGAGAAAATCACTTTTTTCCTACAATGAATGTCTCGCAAAAAATAGTAAATTTCAATGCAAGCCGTTCTGAAACCTATCGGCAAATTACTCAAAATGCTTAACTCGCCGAGAAAATCACTTTTTTCCCACAATGAATGGCTGGCAAAAATAGTTCATTTTGATGCAAGACGTTCTGAAACCAAGAAAAATTACTCAAAATGCTTAACTCGCCGAGAAAATCACTTTTTCCCACAATGAATGGTTGGCAAAAAATTGTTAATTTCAATGCAAGACGTTCAGAAACCACTCGCAAATTACTCAAAATGCTTAACTCGCCGTGAAAATCTCTTTTTTCCCACAATGAATGTCTGGCATAAAATAGGTAATTTTGATGCAAGCCGTTCTGAAACTATACACACACACAGATACATATTCATACATACACAGAGATACATATACACACACAGAGATACACATTCACACACACTGAGAGATACATATTCACACACACACACAGATACATATCCACACACACACAGATACATATTCACACAGAGATACATATTCACACACACACACAGATACATATAACACACATTCACACAGAGAGAATCATATTCACACTCACACACACACATATTCACACACATTGAGAAATATATTCACACACACACAGAGATACATATTCACACACACAGAGAGATACATATTCACACTGAGAGATACATATTCTCACACACACAGATCCATATTCAAATACACAGATACATATTCACACAAACAGAGAAAGATATTCACACACATACAGATAAACATACACACACAGAGACAGAGAGATACATATTCACACACACACACAGATACATATTCACACAGCGAGATACATATTCACACACACAGATACATATTCATACACACACAGAGATACATATTCACACACACACACAGATACACATTCACACACACTGAAAGGTACATATTCACACACACACAGATACATAAATAACACATACACACACACACATATTGACACACAGAGAGATACATATTCACACACACACAGATACATATTCACACACACACACACAGAGATACATATACACACACAGATACATATTCGCACGCAGAGAGATACATATTCACACACACAGATACATATTCTCACGCACACACACAGATACATATTCACACACACAGATACATATTCACACACACAGACAGAAAGATACATATTCACACACAGACAGATACTTATCCACACACAAACAGAGATACATATTCACACACACAGCCATAGAGATACATATTCACACACACAGAGATACATATTCACACACACACACAGATACATATTCACACACACAGAGATACATATTCACATACACAGACAGAGATACATATTCACAGACACAGACAGAGATACATATTCACAAACACAGACGGAGATACGTATCCACACACAGAGAGATAAATATTCACACACACACACACAAATACATATTCACGCACACACACACAGATACATATTCACACACACAGATACATATTCACACACACTGAGAGATACATATTCACGCACACACAGAGATACATATTCATACACACACAGAGATACATATTCACACACACAGAGATTCACATATTAACACACATACACACACAGATACATATTCACACACACACAGATATACATATTCACACAGCGAGATAAATATTCACACACACGCACACACACACTGATACATATTCACACAGCGAGATACATATTCACACACACACAGAAACATATACACACACACAGATACATATTCATACTCACAGAGAGATAAATATTCACACACACCGAGAGATACACATTCACACTCACTGAAAGATACATATTCACACACACACAGATACATATTCACACACACACAGATACATATTCACACACACACAGATACATATTCACACACACACTGATACGTATTCACACACACAGACAGAGATATACATATTCACACACAGACAGAGATATACATATTCACACACACACACAGATACATATTCACACACACACAGATACATGTTCACACACACACAGAGATACATATTCACACACACACAGATACATATTCACACACACACAGAAACATATTCACACACACACAGTTACATATTCACACACAGATATACTTTTTCACACAAACAGAGATATATATTCACACATACATACAGATACATATTCACACACTCACAGATACGTACTCACACACACAGATACATATTCACACACACAGAGATACATATTCACACACACACAGATATACATATTCACATAGAGAGATACATATTCGCACAGAGAGATACATATTCACTCACACACACACAGATACATATTCACACAGCGAGATACATATTCACACACACACACAGATACACATTCGCACACACTGAGAGATAAATATTCACACACACACATACAGATACATATTCACACACACAGACATAGGGATACATATTCACACACACACAGAGATACATATTCACACACACACACACATACATATTCATACACACAGAGATACATATTCACAAACACAGACAGATACATATTCACATACACAGACAGAGATACATATTCACACTCACAGACGGAGATACGTATTCACACACACACACAAATACATATTCACGCACACACACAGAGATACATATTCACACACACTGAGAGATACATATTCACGCACACACAGAGATACATATTCATACACACGCAGAGATACATATTCACACACACAGAGATTCACATATTCACACAGAGACACACACAGATACATATTCACACACACACAGATATACATATTCACACAGCGAGAGGCATATTCACACACACACACACACATACAGATACATATTCACACAGCGAGATACATATTCACACACACACAGAAACATATACACACACAGATACATATTCATACACACACACAGATACATATTCACACACACACAGATACATATTCACACACACACACTGAGACACATATTCACACGCAGAGAGATACATATTCACCCACAGACATAGATACATATTCACACACACACACAGATACATATTCACACACACAGACAGAGAGATACATATTCACACACACACAGTGATACATATTCACACACACACAGATACATATTCACACACACACACAGATACATATTCACACACACACAGATACATATTCACATACACACAGATATACATATTCACATAGAGAGATACATATTCACACAGAGAGATACATATTCACTCACACACACAGATACATATTCACACAGCGAGATACATATTCACACACACACACAGATGCACATTCACACACACTGAGAGATACATATTCACACACACACACAGATACATATTCACACACACACAGTTACATATTCACACACACACAGATGCATATTCACACAGAGATACATATTTACACGCGCAGACACATATTCACACACACACAGATACGTATTCACAAAGACACACACAGATTCTTATTCACACATATAGAGATACATATACACACACACACTCAGATACATATTCGCACAGAGAGATACATATTCACACACACACATATTCACACACACACGCACACAGACACATATTCACACACAGAGAGAAACATATTCACACCCACACACAGATACATATTCACACACACAGAGATACATATTCACAAACACACTCACACACAGATACATATTCACACACACACAGATACATATTCACACACACAGACAGAAAGATACATATTCACACACAGACAGAGATACTTATTCACACACACACAGAGATACATATTCACACACACAGACATAGAGATACATATTCACACACACACAGATACATATGCACACACACACAGATACATATTCACACACACACAGATACATATTCACACACACACAGAGATACATATTCACACACACACAGATATACATATTCACAAACACAGAGATACACATTCACAGACACACACACAGATACATATTCACACACACAGAGATACATATTCACATACACAGACAGAGATACATATTCACATACACAGACTGAGATACATATTCACACACACTGACGGAGATACGTATTCACACACACACAGAGATAAATATTCACACACACACACAAATACATATTCACGCACACACACAGAGATACATATTCACACACACAGATACATATTCACACACACTGAGAGATACATGTTCACACACACACAGATATACATATTCACACAGCGAGATACATATTCACACACACACACAGATACACATTCACACACACTGAGAGATACATATTCACACACACACAGATACATATTCACACACACACAGTTACATATTCACACACACACAGATGCATATTCACACAGAGATACATATTTACACGCACAGACACATATTCAAACACACACACAGATACGTATTCACAAAGACACACACTGATTCTTATTCACTCCATACAGAGATACATAATCACACAGACACAGATATACATATTCACACAGAGAGATACATATTCACACACACATATTCACGCACACACACGCACACAGACACATATTCAACACAGAGAGAAACATATTCACACCCACACACAGATACATATTCACACACACAGAGATACATATTCACAAACACACTCACACACAGATACATATTCACACACACACAGATACATATTCACACACACAGACAGAAAGATACATATTCACACACAGACAGAGATACTTATTCACACACACACACAGATACATATTCACACACACAGACATAGAGATACATATTCACACACACAGAGATACATATTCACACACACACACACAGATACATATTCACATACACAGACAGAGATACATATTCACATACACAGACAGAGATACATATTCACACACACAGACGGAGATACGTATTCACACACACACAGAGATAAATATTCACACACACACAGAGATACATATTCACACACACAGATACATATTCACACACACTGAGAGATACATATTCACGCACACACAGAGATACATATTCATACACACACAGAGATACATATTCACACACACACACAGATTCACATATTCACACGCATACACACACAGATACATATTCACACACACACAGATATACATATTCACACAGCGAGATACATATTCACACACACACACACAGATACAGATTCACACAGCGAGATACATATTCACACACATACAGAAACATATACACACACACAGATACATATTCATACCCACACAGAGGTGCATATTCACACACACCGAGAGATACACATTCACACACAGTGAGAGATACATATTCACACACACACACAGATACATATTCACACACACAGATACATATTCACACACACACACTGAGACACATATTCACACACACAGAGAAACATATTCACACACACACACAGATACATATTCACACACACACAGATACATATTCACACACACACAGATACATATTCACACACACGCAGATACATATTCACACACACAGACAGAGAGATACATATTCACACACAGACAGAGATGCATATTCACACACACACACAGATACATATTCACACACACAGACAGAGATACATATTCACACACACACAGAGATACATATTCACACACACACAGATACATACACACACACACAGATACATATTCATACACACACACAGATACATATTCACACACACAGAGATACACATTCACACACACTGAGAGATACATGTTCACACACACACAGAGATAGATATTCACACACACAAGGATATACATATTCACAAAGAGAGAGACATATTCACACAGAGGTACATATTCACACACACACAGATACATATTCACACACACACACTGAGACACATAATCACACACAGAGAGAAACATACACACACACACACACAGATACATATTCACACAGACAGAGATACATATTCACACACACACAGATACATATTCACACACACACAGATACATATTCACACACACAGACAGAGAGATACATATTCACCCACAGACAGAGATACATATTCACACACACACATATACATATTCACACACACAGACAGAGAGATACATATTCACACACACACAGAGAAACATATTCACACACACACAGATACATATTCACTCACACACAGAAACATATTCACAGACACACAGATACATATTCACACACAGGTATACTTTTTCACACAAACAGAGATACATATTCACACACACACTCACAGATACGTACTCACACACACAGATACATATTCACACACACACAGATTCACATATTCACACACATACACACACAGATACATATTCACACACACACAGATATACATATTCACACAGCGAGATACATATTCACACACACACACACACACAGATACATATTCACACAGCGAGATACATATTCACACACATACAGAAACATATACACACACACAGATACATATTCATACCCACACAGAGATGCATATTCACACACACCGAGAGATACACATTCACACACACTGAGAGATACATATTCACACACACACACAGAAACATATTCACACACACACAGATACATATTCACACACACACACTGAGACACATATTCACACAGAGAGAAACATATTCACACTCACACACAGATACATATTCACACACACACAGATACATATTCACACACACACAGATACATATTCACACACACGCAGATACATATTCACACACACAGACAGAGAGATACATATTCACACACACACACAGATACATATTCACACACACACAGATACATACACACACAGATACATATTCAAACACACACACAGATACATATTCACACACACACACAGATACACATTCACACACACTGAGAGATACATGTTCACACACACACAGAGATAGATATTCACACACACAAGGATATACATATTCACAAAGAGAGAGACATATTCACACAGAGGTACATATTCACACACACACAGATACATATTCACACACACACACTGAGACACATAATCACACACACAGAGAAACATATTGACACACACACACAGATACATATTCACACACACAGAGATACATATTCACACACACACAGATAAATATTCACACACACACACTGAGACACATATTCACACACACAGACAGAGAGATACATATTCACCCACAGACAGAGATACATATTCACACACACACACAGATACATATTCACACACACAGACAGAGAGATACATATTCACACACACACAGAGATACATATTCACACACACACAGATACATATTCACACACACACAGAAACATATTCACACACACACAGATACATATTCACACACAGATATACTTTTTCACACAAACAGAGATACATATTCACACACACACTCACAGATACGTACTCACACACACAGATACTTATTCACAGACACAGAGATACATATTCACATACACACAGATATACATATTCACAGAGAGAGATACATATTCACACAGAGAGATACATATTCACTCACACACACAGATACATATTCACACAGCGAGATACATATTCACACACACACACAGATACATATTCACACACACACAGTTTCATATTCACACACACACAGATGCATATTCACACAGAGATACATATTTACACGCACAGACACATATTCACACACACACAGAGATACGTATTCACAAAGACACACACAGATTCTTATTCACACATACAGAGATACCTATTCACACACACACAGAGATACATATTCACACAGAGAGATACATATTCACACACACACATATTCACACACACACACGCACACAGACACATATTCACACACAGAGAGAAACATATTCACACCCACACACAGATACATATTCACACACACAGAGATACATATTCACAAACACACTCACACACATATACATATTCACACACACACAGATACATATTCTCACACACAGACAGAAAGATACGTATTCACACACAGACAGAGATACTTATTCACACACACACAGAGATACATATTCACACACACAGACATAGAGATACATATTCACACACACACACAGATACATATGCACACACACACAGATACATATTCACACACACAGAGATACATATTCACACACACACAGAGATACATATTCACACACACACAGATATACATATTCACAAACACAGAGATACACATTCACAGACACACACACACAGATACATATTCACACACACAGAGATACATATTCACATACACAGACAGAGATACATAATTCACATACACACACAGAGATAAATATTCACACACACACACACAAATACATATTCACGCACACACACAGAGATACATATTCACACACACAGATACATATTCACACACACTGAGAGGTACATGTTCACACACACACAGATATACATATTCACACAGCGAGATACATATTCACACACACACAGATACACATTCACACACACTGAGTGATACATATTCACACACACACAGATACATATTCACACACACACAGTTACATATTCACACACACACAGATGCATATTCACACAGAGATACATATTTACACGCACAGACACATATTCACACACACACACAGATACGTATTCACAAAGACACACACAGATTCTTATTCACTCCATACAGAGATACATAATCACACAGACACAGATATACATATTCACACACACACACACACACACATATTCACACACGCACACGCACACAGACACATATTCACACACAGAGAGAAATATATTCACACCCACACACAGATACATATTCACACACACACAGATACATATTCACAAACACACTCACACACAGATACATATTCACACACACACAGATACATATTCACACACACAGACAGAAAGATACATATTCACACACAGACAGAGGTACTTATTCACACACACACAGAGATACATATTCACACACACAGACATAGAGATACATATTCACACACACAGAGATACATATTCACACACACACACAGAGATACATAATCACATACACAGACAGAGATACATATTCACATACACACACAGATACACATTCATACACACAGAGATATACATATTCACACACACACACAGATACATATTCACACACACACAGATACATATTCACACACACGCAGATACATATTCACACACACAGACAGAGAGATACATATTCACACACACACAGATACATACACACACACACAGATACATATTCAAACACACACACAGGTACATATTCACACACACACACAGATACACATTCACACACACTGAGAGATACATGTTTTCACACACACAGAGATAGATATTCACACACACAAGGATATACATATTCACAAAGAGAGAGACATATTCACACAGAGGTACATATTCACACACACACAGATACATATTCACACACACACACTGAGACACATAATCACACACAGAGAGAAACATATTGACACACACACACAGATACATATTCACACACACAGAGATACATGTTCACACACACACAGATAAATATTCACACACACACAGATACATATTCACACACACAGACAAAGAGATACATATTCACCCACAGACAGAGATACATATTCACACACACACACAGATACATATTCACACACACAGACAGAGAGATACATATTCACACACACACACAGATACATATTCACACACACACAGATACATATTCACACACACACAGAAACATATTCACACACACACAGATACATATTCACACACAGATATACTTTTTCACACAAACAGAGATACATATTCACACACACACTCACAGATACGTACTCACACACAGAGATACCTATTCACAGACACAGAGATACATATTCACATACACACAGATATACATATTCACAGAGAGAGATACATATTCACACAGAGAGATACTTTTTCACACAAACAGAGATACATATTCACACACACTCACAGATACGTACTCACACACACAGATACTTATTCACAGACACAGAGATACATATTCACATACACACAGATATACATATTCACAGAGAGAGATACATATTCACACAGAGAGATACATATTCACTCACACACACAGATACATATTCACACAGCGAGATACATATTCACACACACACACAGATACACATTCATACACACAGAGATATACATATTCACACACACACACAGATACATATTCACACACACACAGTTACATATTCACACACACACAGATGCATATTCACACAGAGATACATATTTACACGCACAGACACATATTCACACACACAGAGAGATACGTATTCACAAAGACACACACAGATTCTTATTCACACATACAGAGATACCTATTCACACACACACAGAGATACATATTCACACAGAGAGATACATATTCACACACACACATATTCACACACACACACGCACACAGACACATATTCACACACAGAGAGAAACATATTCACACCCACACACAGATACATATTCACACACACAGAGATACATATTCACAAACACACTCACACACATATAC
The DNA here is from genome assembly GCF_047496885.1 of Scyliorhinus torazame. NCBI lineage: Eukaryota > Metazoa > Chordata > Chondrichthyes > Carcharhiniformes > Scyliorhinidae > Scyliorhinus > Scyliorhinus torazame. Next base: position 224,769 of record NW_027307887.1, on the reverse strand, counting down.
ATATTCACACACGCACAGATACATATTCTCACACACAGACAGAAAGATACGTATTCACACACAGACAGAGATACTTATTCACACACACACAGAGATACATATTCACACACACAGACATAGAGATACATATTCACACACACACAGATACATATGCACACACACACAGATACATATTCACACACACAGAGATACATATTCACACACACAGAGAGATACATATTCACACACACACAGATATACATATTCACAAACACAGAGATACACATTCACAGACACACAAACACAGATACATATTCACACACACAGAGATACATATTCACATACACAGACAGAGATACATAATTCACATACACAGACAGAGATACATATTCACACACACAGACGGAGATACGTATTCACACACACACAGAGATAAATATTCACACACACACACAAATACATATTCACGCACACACACAGAGATACATATTCACACACACAGATACATATTCACACACACTGAGAGGTAGATGTTCACGCACACACAGATATACATATTCACACAGCGAGATACATATTCACACACACACACAGATACACATTCACACACACTGAGAGATACATATTCACACACACACAGATACATATTCACACACACACAGTTACATATTCACACACACACAGATGCATATTCACACAGAGATACATATTTACACGCACAGACACATATTCACACACACACAGATACGTATTCACAAAGACACACACAGATTCTTATTCACTCCATACAGAGATACATAATCACACAGACACAGATATACATATTCACACACACACACACACACATATTCACACACACACACGCACACAGACACATATTCACACACAGAGAGAAATATATTCACACCCACACACAGATACATATTCACACACACACAGATACATATTCACAAACACACTCACACACAGATACATATTCACACACACACAGATACATATTCACACACACAGACAGAAAGACACATATTCACACACAGACAGAGATACTTATTCACACACACACAGAGATACATATTCACACACACAGACATAGAGATACATATTCACACACACAGAGATACATATTCACACACACACACAGAGATACATAATCACATACACAGACAGAGATACATATTCACATACACAGACAGAGATACATATTCACACACACAGACGGAGATACGTATTCACACACACACAGAGATAAATATTCACACACACGCACAGAGATACATATTCACACACACAGATACATATTCACACACACTGAGAGATACATATTCACGCACACACAGAGATACATATTCATACACACACAGAGATACATATTCACACACACAGAGATTCACATATTCACACAGCGAGATACATATTCACTCACACACAGAAACATATACACACACACAGATACATATTCATACACACACATAGATGCATATTCACACACACCGAGAGATACACATTCACACACACTGAGAGATACATATTCACACACACACACAGATACATATTCACACAGCGAGATACATATTCACACATACACACAGATACATATTCACACACACACTCACAGATACGTACTCACACACACAGATACATATTCACACACACAGAGATACATATTCACACACACACAGATATACATATTCACATAGAGAGATACATATTCACACAGAGAGATACATATGCACTCACACACACAGATACATATTCACACAGCGAGATACATATTCACACACACACACAGATACACATTCACACACACTGAGAGAAACACATTCACACACACAAACACAGATACATATTCACACACACACAGATACATATTCACACACACACACTGAGACACATATTCACACACAGAGAGAAACATATTCACACACACACTCAGATACATATTCACACACACACAGATACATATTCGCACACACACAGATACATATTCACACACACAGACAGAGAGATACATATTCACACACAGACAGAGATACATATTCACACACACAGATTCATATTCACACACACAGACAGAGAGATACATATTCACACACAGACAGAGATACATATTCACACACACACACAGATACATATTCACACACACACAGAAACATATTCACACACACACAGAGATACATATTCACACACACAGACTTAGAGATACATATTCGCACACACACACAGATACATATTCACACACACACAGATACATATACACACACACAGATACATATTCATACACACACACAGATACATATTCACACACACACAGAGATACACATTCACACACACTGAGAGATACATGTTCACACACACACAGAGATAGATATTCACACACACAAGGATATACATATTCACAAAGAGAGAGACATATTCACACAGAGATACATATTCACACACACAGATACATATTCACACACAGAGGTACTTTTTTACACAAACAGAGATACATATTCACACACACACAGATACATATTCACACAGAGAGATATATATTAACACACACACACAGATACATATTCATACAGAGAGATACATATTCATACACACACACAGAGAAATATATTCACACACGCACACACAGATACGTATTCACACACACACAGATACATATTCACACAGAGAGATACATTTTCACACACACACAGATACATATTCACACAGAGAGATATATATTAACACACATACACAGATACATATTCATACAGAGAGATACATATTCATACACACACAGAGAGAAATATATTCACACACGCACACACAGATACGTATTCACACACACACACACAGATACATATTCACACACACACAGATACATATTCACACACACACAGATACATATTCACACACACAGATACATATTCACACTGAGAGATACATATTCTCACACACACAGATCCATATTCACACACACACAGAGATACATATTCACACAAATAGAGAAAGATATTCACACATACACAGATAAACATACACACGCAGAGACAGAGAGATACATATTCACACAGACACAGAGAAACATATAATACACGTACACACACAGATAATCATATTCACACACACAGACACACATATTCACACACAGAGAGATACATATTCACACACACAGAGAGATATATATTCACACACAGAGAGATACATATTCAAACACAAAGACAGAGAGATACATATTCACACACAGATACATATTCACACACACACAGATATATATTCACACACACAGACAGAGAGATACATATTTACACACAGACAGAGATACATATTCACACACACACAGAGATACATATTCACACACACAGACATAGAGATACATATTCACACACACACAGATACATATTCACACACACAGAGATACATATTCACACACACACAGAACGTCTTGCATCAAAATGAATTATTTTTTGACAGACATTCATTTTGGAAAAAAAGTGATTTTCTCGGCGAGTTAAGCATTTTGAGTAATTTGCCGATTGGTTTCAGAACGGCTTGCATTGAAATGTACTATTTTTTGCCAGACCTTCATTGTGGGAAAAAAGTGATTTTCTCGGCTAGTTAAGCATTTTGAGTAATTTGCCGATTGGTTTCAGAACGTCTTGCATCAAAATGAACTATTTTTTTGCCAGACATTAATTGTGGGAAAGAAGTGATTTTCTCGGCGAGTTAAGCATTTTGAGAAATTTGCCGATTGGTTTCAGAACGGCTTGCATCAAAATTAACTGTTTTTTGCCAGACATTCATTGTGGGAAAAAAGTGATTTTCTCGGCGAGTTAAGCATTTTGAGTAATTTACCGATTGATTTCAGAACGGCCTTCATTAAAATTTACTATTTTTTGCCAGACATTCATTGTGGAAAGAAAGTGATTTTCTCGGCGAGTTAAGCATTTTGAGTAATTTACCGATTGGTTTCCGAACGGCTTGCATTGAAATTTACTATTATTTGCCAGCCATTCATTGTGGGAAAGAAGTGATTTTCTCGGCGGCTTAATATTTTGAGAAATTTGCCGATTGGTTTCAGAACGGCTTGCATCAAAATGAACTGTTTTTTGCCAGACATTCATTGTGGGAAAAAAGTTAATGTCTCGGCAAGTAAAGCATTTTGAGTTATTTGCCGATTAGTTTCAGAACGTATTGCATTGAAATTTACTATTTTTTGCCAGACATTCATTGTGGAACAAAAGTGATTTTCTCGGCGAGTTAAGCATTTTGAGTAATTTGCCGATTGGTTTCAGAACGGCTTGCATTAAAATTTACTATTTTTTGCCAGACATGCATTGTGGAACGAAAGAGATTTTCTCGGCGAGTTAAGCATTTTGACTAATTTGCCGATTGGTTGCAGAACGGCTTGCATCGAAATTAACTATTTTTGCCAGCCATTCATTTGGGTGGGAAAAAATGATTTTCTCGGCGAGTTAAGCATTTTGAGTAATTTGCCGATTGGTTTCAGAACGGCTTGCATTGAAATGTACTATTTTTTGCCAGACCTTCATTGTGGGAAAAAAGTGATTTTCTCGGCTAGTTCAGCATTTTGAGTAATTTGCCGATTGGTTTCAGAACGTCTTGCATTAAAATGAACTATTTTTTGCCAGACATTCATTGTGGAAAGAAAGTGATTTTCTCGCCGAGTTAAGCATTTTGAGGAATTTACCGATTGGTTTCAGAACGGCTTGCATTGAAATTTACTATTATTTGCCAGACATTAATTGTGGGAAAGAAGTGATTTTCTCGGCGGCTTAAGCATTTTGAGAAATTTGCCGATTGGTTTCAGAACGGCTTGCATCAAAATTAACTGTTTTTTGCCAGACATTCATTGTGGGAAAAAAGTTAATGTCTCGGCGAGTAAAGCATTTTGAGTTATTTGCCGATTAGTTTCAGAACGTCTTGCATTGAAATTTACTATTTTTTGCCAGACATTCATTGTGGAACAAAAGTGATTTTCTCGGCGAGTTAAGCATTTTGAGTAATTTGCCGATTGGTTTCAGAACGGCTTGCATTAAAATTTACTATTTTTTGCCAGACATGCATTGTGGAACGAAAGAGATTATCTCGGCGAGTTAAGCATTTTGACTAATTTGCCGATTGGTTGCAGAACGTCTTGCATCGAAATTAACTATTTTTGCCAGCCATTCATTTGGGTGGGAAAAAATGATTTTCTCGGCGAGTTAAGCATTTTGAGTAATTTGCCGATTGGTTTCAGAACGGCTTGCATCGAAATTAACTATTTTTGCCAGCCATTCATTTGGGTGGGAAAAAATGATTTTCTCGGCGAGTTAAGCATTTTGAGTAATTTGCCGATTGGTTTCAGAACGGCTTGCATTGAAATGTACTATTTTTTGCCAGACCTTCATTGTGGGAAAAAAGTGATTTTCTCGGCTAGTTAAGCATTTTGAGTAATTTGCCGATTGGTTTCAGAACGTCTTGCATCAAAATGAACTATTTTTTGCCAGCCATTCATTGTGGGAAAAAAGTGATTTTCTCGGCTAGTTAAGCATTTTGAGTAAATGCCGATTGGTTTCAGAACGTCTTGCATCAAAATGAACTATTTTTTGCCAGCCATTCATTGTGGGAAAAAAGTGATTTTCTCGGCTAGTTAAGCATTTTGAGTAATTTGCCGATTGGTTTCAGAACGGCTTGCATTGAAGTTTACTATTATTTGCCAGACATTAATTGTGGGAAAGAAGTGATTTTCTCGGCGAGTTAAGCATTTTGAGTAATTTACCGTTTAAATTTCAGAAGGGCTTGCATTAAAATTTACTATTTTTTGCCAGCCATTCATTGTGGAAAGAAAGTGATTTTCTCGGCGATTTAAGCATTTTGAGTAATTTGCCGATTGGTTTCAGAACGTCTTGCACCAAAATGAACTATTTATTGCCAGCCATTCATTGTGGGAAAGAAAGTGATTTTCTCGGCGAGTTAAGCATTTTGAGTAATTTGCCGATTGGTTTCAGAACGGGTTGCATTGAAATTTACTATTATTTGCCAGACATTAATTGTGGGAAAGAAGTGATTTTCTCGGCGAGTTAAGCATTTTGAGTAATTTGCCGATTGGTTTCAGAACGGCTTGCATTAAAATTTACTATTTTTTGCCAGACATTGATTGTGGAACGAAAGAGATTTTCTCGGCGAGTTAAGCATTTTGACTAATTTGCCGATTGGTTGCAGAACGGCTTGCATCGAAATTAACTATTTTTGCCAGCCATTCATTTGGGTGGGAAAAAATGATTTTCTCGGCGAGTTAAGCATTTTGAGTAATTTGCCGATTGGTTTCAGAACGGCTTGCATTGAAATGTACTATTTTTTGCCAGACCTTCATTGTGGGAAAAAAGTGATTTTCTCGGCTAGTTAAGCATTTTGAGTAATTTGCCGATTGGTTTCAGAACGTCTTGCATCAAAATGAACTATTTTTTGCCAGACATTAATTGTGGGAAAGAAGTGATTTTCTCGGCGAGTTAAGCATTTTGAGAAATTTGCCGAATGGTTTCAGAACGGCTTGCATCAAAATTAACTGTTTTTTGCCAGACATTCATTGTGGGAAAAAAGTGATTTTCTCGGCGAGTTAAGCATTTTGAGTAATTTACCGATTGATTTCAGAACGGCTTGCATTAAAATTTACTATTTTTTGCCAGACATTCATTGTGGAAAGAAAGTGATTTTCTCGGCGAGTTAAGCATTTTGAGTAATTTACCGATTGGTTTCAGAACGGCTTGCATTGAAATTTACTATTATTTGCCAGACATTAATTGTGGGAAAGAAGTGACTTTCTCGGCGGCTTAAGCATTTTGAGAATTTTGCCGATTGGTTTCAGAACGGCTTGCATCAAAATTAACTGTTTTTTGCCAGACATTCATTGTGGGAAAAAAGTTAATGTCTCGGCGTGTAAAGCATTTTGAGTTATTTGCCGATTAGTTTCAGAACGTCTTGCATTGAAATTTACTATTTTTTGCCAGACATTCATTGTGGAACAAAAGTGATTTTCTCGGCGAGTTAAGCATTTTGAGTAATTTGCCGATTGGTTTCAGAACGGCTTGCATTAAAATTTAGTATTTTTTGCCAGACATTCATTGTGGAACGAAAGAGATTTTCTCGGCGAGTTAAGCATTTTGACTAATTTGCCGATTGGTTTCAGAACGTCTTGCATCAAAATGAACTATTTTTTTGCCAGCCATTTATTGTGGGAAAAAAGTGATTTTCTCGGCTAGTTAAGCATTTTGAGCAAATGCCGATGCTTTCAGAACGTCTTGCATCAAAATGAACTATTTTTTGCCAGCCATTCATTGTGGGAAAAAAGTGATTTTCTCGGCGAGTTAAGCATTTTGAGTAATTTACCGATTGATTTCAGAAGGGCTTGCATTAAAATTTACTATTTTTTGCCAGACATTCATTGTGGAAAGAAAGTGATTTTCTCGGCGAGTTAAGCATTTTGAGTAATTTTCCGATTGGTTTCAGAACGGCTTGCATTGAAATTTACTATTATTTGCCAGACATTAATTGTGGGAAAGAAGTGATTTTCTCGGCGAATTAAGCATTTTGAGAAATTTGCCGATTGGTTTCAGAACGGCTTGCATCAAAATGAACTATTTTTTGCCAGCCATTCATTGTGGGATAAAAGTGATTTTCTCGGCTAGTTCAGCATTTTGAGTAATTTGCCGATTGGTTTCAGAACGTCTTGCATCAAAATGAACTATTCATTGTGGGGAAAAAAGTGATTTTCTCGGCGAGTTAAGCATTTTGAGCAATTTACCTTTTGATTTCAGAAGGGCTTGCATTAAAATTTACTATTTTTTGCCAGCCATTCATTGTGGAAAGAAAGTGATTTTCACGGCGAGTTATGCATTTTGAGTAATTTGCCGATTGGTTTCAGAACGTCTTGCACCAAAATGAACTATTTTTTGCCAGCCATTCATTGTGGGAAAAAAATGATTTTCTCGGCTAGTTAAGCATTTTGAGTAATTTGCCGATTGGTTTCAGAGCGTCTTGCATTGAAATTTACTATTTTTTGCCAGACATTCATTGTGGAACAAAAGTGATTTTCTCGGCGAGTTAAGCATTTTGAGTAATTTGCCGATTGGTTTCAGAACGGTTTGCATTAAAATTTACTATTTTTTGCCAGACATTCATTGTGGAACGAAAGAGATTTTCTCGGCGAGTTAAGCATTTTGACTAATTTGCCGATTGGTTTCAGAACGTCTTGCATCAAAATGAACTATTTTTTGCCAGCCATTCATTGTGGGAAAAAAGTGATTTTCTCGGCTAGTTAAGCATTTTGAGCAAATGCCGATTGGTTTCAGAACGTCTTGCATCAAAATGAACTATTTTTTGCCAGCCATTCATTGTGGGAAAAAAGTGATTTTCTCGGCGAGTTAAGCATTTTGAGTAATTTACCGATTGATTTCAGAAGGGCTTGCATTAAAATTTACTATTTTTTGCCAGACATTCATTGTGGAAAGAAAGTGATTTTCTCGGCGAGTTAAGCATTTTGAGTAATTTGCCGATTGGTTTCAGAACGGCTTGCATTGAAATTTACTATTATTTGCCAGACATTAATTGTGGGAAAGAAGTGATTTTCTCTGCGAGTTAAGCATTTTGAGAAATTTGCCGATTGGTTTCAGAACGGCTTGCATCAAAATGAACTATTTTTTGCCAGCCATTCATTGTGGGAAAAAAGTGATTTTCTCGGGTAGTTCAGCATTTTGAGTAATTTGCCGATTGGTTTCAGAACGTCTTGCATCAAAATGAACTATTCATTGTGGGAAAAAATGTGATTTTCTCGGCGAGTTAAGCATTTTGAGTAATTTACCGTTTGATTTCAGAAGGGCTTGCATTAAAATTTACTATTTTTTGCCAGCCATTCATTGTGGAAAGAAAGTGATTTTCTCGGCGAGTTAAGCATTTTGAGTAATTTGCCGATTGGTTTCAGAACGTCTTGCACCAAAATGAACTATTTTTTGCCAGCCATTCATTGTGGGAAAAAATTGATTTTCTCGGCTAGTTAAGCATTTTGAGTAATTTGCCGATTGGTTTCAGAGCGTCTTGCATTAAAATTAACTATTTTTTGCGAACCTTTCATTGTGGGAACAAAGTGATTTTCTCGGCGAGTTAAGCATTTTGAGTAGTTTGCCGATTGGTTTCAGAACGGCTTGCATTGAAATTTACTATTATTTGCCAGACATTCATTGTGGAAAGAAAGTGATTTTCTCGGCGAGTTAAGCATTTTGAGTAATTTGCCGAAAGGGTTCAGAACGGGTTGCATTGAAATTTACTATTATTTGCCAGACATTAATTGTGGGAAAGAAGTGATTTTCTCGGCGAGTTAAGCATTTTGAGAAATTTGCCGATTGGTTTCAGAACGGCTTGCATCAAAATTAACTGTTTTTTGCCAGACATTCATTGTGGGAAAAAAGTGATTTTCTCGGCGAGTTAAGCATTTTGAGTAATTTACCAATTGATTTCAGAACGGCTTCCATTGAAATTTACTATTTTTTGCCAGACATTCATTGTGGAAACAAAGTGATTTTCTCGGCGAGTTAAGCATTTTGAGTAATTTACCGATTGGTTTCAGAACGGCTTGCATTGAAATTTACTATTATTTGCCAGACATTAATTGTGGGAAAGAAGTGATTTTCTCGGCGAGTTAAGCATTTTGAGAAATTTGCCGATTGGTTTCAGAACGGCTTGCATCAAAATGAACTATTTTTTGCCAGCCATTCATTGTGGGAAAAAAGTGATTTTCTCGGCTAGTTCAGCATTTTGAGTAATTTGCCGATTGGTTTCAGAACGTCTTGCATCAAAATGAACTATTCATTGTGGGAAAAAAGTGATTTTCTCGGCGAGTTAAGCATTTTGAGCAATTTCCCGTTTGATTTCAGAAGGGCTTTCATTAAAATTTACTACTTTTTGCCAGCCATTCATTGTGGAAAGAAAGTGATTTTCACGGCGAGTTATGCATTTTGAGTAATTTGCCGATTGGTTTCAGAACGTCTTGCACCAAAATGAACTATTTTTTGCCAGCCATTCATTGTGGGAAAAAAATGATTTTCTCGGCTAGTTAAGCATTTTGAGTAATTTGCCGATTGGTTTCAGAGCGTCTTGCATTGAAATATACTATTTTTTGCCAGACATTCATTGTGGAACAAAAGTGATTTTCTCGGCGAGTTAAGCATTTTGAGTAATTTGCCGATTGGTTTCAGAACGGCTTGCATTAAAATTTACTATTTTTTGCCAGACATTCATTGTGGAACGAAAGAGATTTTCTCGGCGAGTTAAGCATTTTGACTAATTTGCCGATTGGTTTCAGAACGTCTTGCATCAAAATGAACTATTTTTTGCCAGCCATTCATTGTGGGAAAAACGTGATTTTCTCGGCGAGTTAAGAAGCATTTTGAGTAATTTACCGATTGATTTCAGAAGGGCTTGCATTAAAATTTACTATTTTTTGCCAGACATTCATTGTGGAAAGAAAGTGATTTTCTCGGCGAGTTAAGCATTTTGGGTAATTTGCCGATTGGTTTCAGAACGGCTTGCATTGAAATTTACTATTATTTGCCAGCCATTCATTGTGGGAAAAAAGTGATTTTCTCGGGTAGTTCAGCATTTTGAGTAATTTGCCGATTGGTTTCAGAGCGTCTTGCATTAAAATTAACTATTTTTTGCGAACCTTTCATTGTGGGAACAAAGTGATTTTCTCGGCGAGTTAAGCATTTTGAGTAGTTTGCCGATTGGTTTCAGAACGGCTTGCATTGAAATTTACTATTATTTGCCAGACATTAATTGTGGGAAAGAACTGTTTTTCTCGGCTAGTTAAACATTTTGAGTAATTTGCCGATTGGTTTCAGAACGTCTTGCATCAAAATGAACTATTTTTTGCCAGCCATTCATTGTGGGAAAAAAGTGATTTTCTCGGCGAGTTAAGCATTTTGAGTAATTTACCGATTGATTTCAGAAGGGCTTGCATTAAAATTTACTATTTTTTGCCAGACATTCATTGTGGAAAGAAAGTGATTTTCTCGGCGAGTTAAGCATTTTGAGTAATTTGCCGATTGGTTTCAGAACGGCTTGCATTGAAATTTACTATTATTTGCCAGACATTAATTGTGGGAAAGAAGTGATTTTCTCTGCGAGTTAAGCATTTTGAGAAATTTGCCGATTGGTTTCAGAACGGCTTGCATCAAAATGAACTATTTTTTGCCAGCCATTCATTGTGGGAAAAAAGTGATTTTCTCGGGTAGTTCAGCATTTTGAGTAATTTGCCGATTGGTTTCAGAACGTCTTGCATCAAAATGAACTATTCATTGTGGGAAAAAATGTGATTTTCTCGGCGAGTTAAGCATTTTGAGTAATTTACCGTTTGATTTCAGAAGGGCTTGCATTAAAATTTACTATTTTTTGCCAGCCATTCATTGTGGAAAGAAAGTGATTTTCTCGGCGAGTTAAGCATTTTGAGTAATTTGCCGATTGGTTTCAGAACGTCTTGCACCAAAATGAACTATTTTTTGCCAGCCATTCATTGTGGGAAAAAATTGATTTTCTCGGCTAGTCAAGCATTTTGAGTAATTTGCCGATTGGTTTCAGAGCGTCTTGCATTAAAATTAACTATTTTTTGCGAACCTTTCATTGTGGGAACAAAGTGATTTTCTCGGCGAGTTAAGCATTTTGAGTAGTTTGCCGATTGGTTTCAGAACGGCTTGCACTGAAATTTACTATTATTTGCCAGACATTCATTGTGGAAAGAAAGTGATTTTCTCGGCGAGTTAAGCATTTTGAGTAATTTGCCGAAAGGGTTCAGAACGGGTTGCATTGAAATTTACTATTATTTGCCAGACATTAATTGTGGGAAAGAAGTGATTTTCTCGGCGAGTTAAGCATTTTGAGAAATTTGCCGATTGGTTTCAGAACGGCTTGCATCAAAATTAACTGTTTTTTGCCAGACATTCATTGTGGGAAAAAAGTGATTTTCTCGGCGAGTTAAGCATTTTGAGTAATTTACCAATTGATTTCAGAACGGCTTCCATTGAAATTTACTATTTTTTGCCAGACATTCATTGTGGAAACAAAGTGATTTTCTCGGCGAGTTAAGCATTTTGAGTAATTTACCGATTGGTTTCAGAACGGCTTGCATTGAAATTTACTATTATTTGCCAGACATTAATTGTGGGAAAGAAGTGATTTTCTCGGCGAGTTAAGCATTTTGAGAAATTTGCCGATTGGTTTCAGAACGGCTTGCATCAAAATGAACTATTTTTTGCCAGCCATTCATTGTGGGAAAAAAGTGATTTTCTCGGCTAGTTCAGCATTTTGAGTAATTTGCCGATTGGTTTCAGAACGTCTTGCATCAAAATGAACTATTCATTGTGGGAAAAAAGTGATTTTCTCGGCGAGTTAAGCATTTTGAGCAATTTCCCGTTTGATTTCAGAAGGGCTTTCATTAAAATTTACTACTTTTTGCCAGCCATTCATTGTGGAAAGAAAGTGATTTTCACGGCGAGTTATGCATTTTGAGTAATTTGCCGATTGGTTTCAGAACGTCTTGCACCAAAATGAACTATTTTTTGCCAGCCATTCATTGTGGGAAAAAAATGATTTTCTCGGCTAGTTAAGCATTTTGAGTAATTTGCCGATTGGTTTCAGAGCGTCTTGCATTGAAATATACTATTTTTTGCCAGACATTCATTGTGGAACAAAAGTGATTTTCTCGGCGAGTTAAGCATTTTGAGTAATTTGCCGATTGGTTTCAGAACGGCTTGCATTAAAATTTACTATTTTTTGCCAGACATTCATTGTGGAACGAAAGAGATTTTCTCGGCGAGTTAAGCATTTTGACTAATTTGCCGATTGGTTTCAGAACGTCTTGCATCAAAATGAACTATTTTTTGCCAGCCATTCATTGTGGGAAAAACGTGATTTTCTCGGCGAGTTAAGAAGCATTTTGAGTAATTTACCGATTGATTTCAGAAGGGCTTGCATTAAAATTTACTATTTTTTGCCAGACATTCATTGTGGAAAGAAAGTGATTTTCTCGGCGAGTTAAGCATTTTGGGTAATTTGCCGATTGGTTTCAGAACGGCTTGCATTGAAATTTACTATTATTTGCCAGCCATTCATTGTGGGAAAAAAGTGATTTTCTCGGGTAGTTCAGCATTTTGAGTAATTTGCCGATTGGTTTCAGAGCGTCTTGCATTAAAATTAACTATTTTTTGCGAACCTTTCATTGTGGGAACAAAGTGATTTTCTCGGCGAGTTAAGCATTTTGAGTAGTTTGCCGATTGGTTTCAGAACGGCTTGCATTGAAATTTACTATTATTTGCCAGACATTAATTGTGGGAAAGAACTGTTTTTCTCGGCTAGTTAAACATTTTGAGTAATTTGCCGATTGGTTTCAGAACGTCTTGCATCAAAATGAACTATTTTTTGCCAGCCATTCATTGTGGGAAAAAAGTGATTTTCTCGGCGAGTTAAGCATTTTGAGGAATTTACCGATTGATTTCAGAAGGGCTTGCATTAAAATTTACTATTTTTTGCCAGACATTCATTGTGGAAAGAAAGTGATTTTCTCGGCGAGTTAAGCATTTTGAGTAATTTGCCGATAGGGTTCAGAACGGGTTGCATTGAAATTTACTGTTATTTGCCAGACATTCATTGTGGGAAAGAAGTGATTTTCTCGGCGAGTTAAGCATTTTGAGAAATTTGCCGATTGGTTTCAGAACGGCTTGCATCAAAATTAACTGTTTTTTGCCAGACATTCATTGTGGGAAAAAAGTGATTTTCTCGGCGAGTTAAGCATTTTGAGTAATTTACCGATTGGTTTCAGAACGGCTTGCATTGAAATTTACTATTATTTGCCAGACATTAATTGTGGGAAAGAAGTGATTTTCTCGGCGAGTTCAGCATTTTGAGAAATTTGCCGATTGGTTTCAGAACGGCTTGCATTAAAATTTACTATTTTTTACCAGACATTCATTGTGGAAAGAAAGAGATTTTCTCGGCGAGTTAAGCACTTTGTGTAATTTGCCGATTGGTTTCAGAACGTTTTGCATCAAAATTAACTATTTTTTGCCAGCCATTCATTGTGGGAAAAAAGTGATTTTCTCGGCTAGTTAAGCATTTTGAGTAATTTGCCGATTGGTTTCAGAACGTCTTGCATCAAAATGAACTATTTTTTGCCAGCCATTCATTGTGGGAAAAAAGTGATTTTCTCGGCGAGTTAAGCATTTTGAGTAATTTACCGATTGATTTCAGAAGGGCTTGCATTAAAATTTACTATTTTTTGCCAGACATTCATTGTGGAAAGAAAGTGATTTTCTCGGCGAGTTAAGCATTTTGAGTAATTTGCCGATTGGTATCAGAACGGCTTGCATTGAAATTTACTATGATTTGCCAGACATTAATTGTGGGAAAGAAGTGATTTTCTCGGCGAGTTCAGCATTTTGAGAAATTTGGGGATTGGTTTCATAACGGCTTGCATTAAAATTTACTATTTTTTACCAGACATTCATTGTGGAAAGAAAGAGATTTTCTCGGCGAGTTAAGCACTTTGAGTAATTTGCCGATTGGTTTCAGAACGTCTTGCATCAAAATGAACTATTTTTTGCCAGCCATTCATTGTGGGAAAAAAGTGATTTTCTCGGCTAGTTCAGCATTTTGAGTAATTTGCCGATTGGTTTCAGAACGTCTTGCATCAAAATGAACTATTTTTTGCCAGCCATTCATTGTGGGAAAAAAGTGATTTTCTCGGCGAGTTAAGCATTTTGAGTAATTTACCGATTGATTTCAAAAGGGCTTGCATTAAAATTTACTATTTTTTGCCAGCCATTCATTGTGGAAAGAAAGTGATTTTCTCGGCGAGTTAAGCATTTTGAGTAATTTGCCGATTGGTTTCAGAACGTCTTGCACCAAAATGAACTATTTTTTGCCAGCCATTCATTGTGGGAAAAAATTGATTTTCTCGGCTAGTTAAGCATTTTGAGTAATTTGCCGATTGGTTTCAGAGCGTCTTGCATTAAAAGTAACTATTTTTTCCGAACCTTTCATTGTGGGAACAAAGTGATTTTCTCGGCGAGTTAAGCATTTTGAGTAGTTTGCCGATTGGTTTCAGAACGGCTTGCATTGAAATTTACTATTATTTGCCAGACATTAATTGTGGGAAAGAACTGTTTTTCTCGGATAGTTAAACATTTTGAGTAATTTGCCGATTGGTTTCAGAACGTCTTGCATCAAAATGAACTATTTTTTGCCAGCCATTCATTGTGGGAAAAAAGTGATTTTCTCGGCGAGTTAAGCATTTTGAGGAATTTACCGATTGATTTCAGAAGGGCTTGCATTAAAATTTACTATTTTTTGCCAGACATTCATTGTGGAAAGAAAGTGATTTTCTCGGCGAGTTAAGCATTTTGAGTAATTTGCCGATAGGGTTCAGAACGGGTTGCATTGAAATTTACTATTATTTGCCAGACATTAATTGTGGGAAAGAAGTGATTTTCTCGGCGAGTTAAGCATTTTGAGAAATTTGCCGATTGGTTTCAGCACGGCTTGCATCAAAATTAACTGTTTTTTGCCAGACATTCATTGTGGGAAAAAAGTGATTTTCTCGGCGAGTTAAGCATTTTGAGTAATTTACCGATTGATTTCAAAACGGCTTGCATTAAAATTTACTATTTTTTGCCAGACATTCATTGTGGAAACAAAGTGATTTTCTCGGCGAGTTAAGCATTTTGAGTAATTTACCGATTGGTTTCAGAACGGCTTGCATTGAAATTTACTATTATTTGCCAGACATTAATTGTGGGAAAGAAGTGATTTTCTCGGCGAGTTCAGCATTTTGAGAAATTTGCCGATTGGTTTCAGAACGGCTTGCATTAAAATTTACTATTTTTTACCAGACATTCATTGTGGAAAGAAAGAGATTTTCTCGGCGAGTTAAGCACTTTGTGTAATTTGCCGATTGGTTTCAGAACGTTTTGCATCAAAATGAACTATTTTTTGCCAGCCATTCATTGTGGGACAAAAGTGATTTTCTCGGCGAGTTAAGCATTTTAAGTAATTTACCGATTGATTTCAGAAGGGCTTGCATTAAAATTTACTATTTTTTGCCAGACATTCATTGTGGAAAGAAAGTGATTTTCTCGGCGAGTTAAGCATTTTGATTAATTTGCCGATTGGTTTCAGAACGGCTTGCATTAAAATTTACTATTTTTTACCAGACATTCATTGTGGAAAGAAAGAGATTTTCTCGGCGAGTTAAGCATTTTGAGAAATTTGCCGATTGGTTTCAGAACGGCTTGCATCAAAATGAACTATTTTTTGCCAGCCATTCATTGTGGGAAAAAAGTGATTTTCTCGGCTAGTTCAGCATTTTGAGTAATTTGCCGATTGGTTTCAGAACGTCTTGCATCAAAATGAACTATTCATTGTGGGAAAAAAGTGATTTTCTCGGCGAGTTAAGCATTTTGAGCAATTTCCCGTTTGATTTCAGAAGGGCTTTCATTAAAATTTACTACTTTTTGCCAGCCATTCATTGTGGAAAGAAAGTGATTTTCACGGCGAGTTATGCATTTTGAGTAATTTGCCGATTGGTTTCAGAACGTCTTGCATCAAAATGAACTATTTTTTGCCAGCCATTTATTGTGGGAAAAAAGTGATTTTCTCGGCGAGTTAAGCATTTTGAGGAATTTACCGATTGATTTCAGAAGGGCTTGCATTAAAATTTACTATTTTTTGCCAGACATTCATTGTGGAAAGAAAGTGATTTTCTCGGCGAGTTAAGCATTTTGAGTAATTTGCCGATAGGGTTCAGAACGGGTTGCATTGAAATTTACTGTTATTTGCCAGACATTAATTGTGGGAAAGAAGTGATTTTCTCGGCGAGTTAAGCATTTTGAGTAATTTACCGATTGGTTTCAGAACGGCTTGCATTGAAATTTACTATTATTTGCCAGACATTAATTGTGGGAAAGAAGTGATTTTCTCGGCGAGTTCAGCATTTTGAGAAATTTGCCGATTGGTTTCAGAACGGCTTGCATTAAAATTTACTATTTTTTACCAGACATTCATTGTGGAAAGAAAGAGATTTTCTCGGCGAGTTAAGCCCTTTGTGTAATTTGCCGATTGGTTTCAGAACGTTTTGCATCAAAATGAACTATTTTTTGCCAGCCATTCATTGTGGGAAAAAAGTGATTTTCTCGGCTAGTTAAGCATTTTGAGTAATTTGCCGATTGGTTTCAGAACGTCTTGCATCAAAATGAACTATTTTTTGCCAGCCATTCATTGTGGGAAAAAAGTGATTTTCTCGGCGAGTTAAGCATTTTGAGTAATTTACCGATTGATTTCAGAAGGGATTGCATTAAAATTTACTATTTTTTGCCAGACATTCATTGTGGAAAGAAAGTGATTTTCTCGGCGAGTTAAGCATTTTGAGTAATTTGCCGATTGGTATCAGAACGGCTTGCATTGAAATTTACTATGATTTGCCAGACATTAATTGTGGGAAAGAAGTGATTTTCTCGGCGAGTTCAGCATTTTGAGAAATTTGGCGATTGGTTTCATAACGGCTTGCATTAAAATTTACTATTTTTTACCAGACATTCATTGTGGAAAGAAAGAGATTTTCTCGGCGAGTTAAGCACTTTGAGTAATTTGTCGATTGGTTTCAGAACGTCTTGCATCAAAATGAACTATTTTTTGCCAGCCATTCATTGTGGGAAAAAAGTGATTTTCTCGGCTAGTTCAGCATTTTGAGTAATTTGCCGATTGGTTTCAGAACGTCTTGCATCAAAATGAACTATTTTTTGCCAGCCATTCATTGTGGGAAAAAAGTGATTTTCTCGGCGAGTTAAGCATTTTGAGTAATTTACCGATTGATTTCAAAAGGGCTTGCATTAAAATTTACTATTTTTTGCCAGCCATTCATTGTGGAAAGAAAGTGATTTTCTCGGCGAGTTAAGCATTTTGAGTAATTTGCCGATTGGTTTCAGAACGTCTTGCACCAAAATGAACTATTTTTTGCCAGCCATTCATTGTGGGAAAAAATTGATTTTCTCGGCTAGTTAAGCATTTTGAGTAATTTGCCGATTGGTTTCAGAGCGTCTTGCATTAAAAGTAACTATTTTTTCCGAACCTTTCATTGTGGGAACAAAGTGATTTTCTCGGCGAGTTAAGCATTTTGAGTAGTTTGCCGATTGGTTTCAGAACGGCTTGCATTGAAATTTACTATTATTTGCCAGACATTAATTGTGGGAAAGAACTGTTTTTCTCGGATAGTTAAACATTTTGAGTAATTTGCCGATTGGTTTCAGAACGTCTTGCATCAAAATGAACTATTTTTTGCCAGCCATTCATTGTGGGAAAAAAGTGATTTTCTCGGCGAGTTAAGCATTTTGAGGAATTTACCGATTGATTTCAGAAGGGCTTGCATTAAAATTTACTATTTTTTGCCAGACATTCATTGTGGAAAGAAAGTGATTTTCTCGGCGAGTTAAGCATTTTGAGTAATTTGCCGATAGGGTTCAGAACGGGTTGCATTGAAATTTACTATTATTTGCCAGACATTAATTGTGGGAAAGAAGTGATTTTCTCGGCGAGTTAAGCATTTTGAGAAATTTGCCGATTGGTTTCAGCACGGCTTGCATCAAAATTAACTGTTTTTTGCCAGACATTCATTGTGGGAAAAAAGTGATTTTCTCGGCGAGTTAAGCATTTTGAGTAATTTACCGATTGATTTCAAAACGGCTTGCATTAAAATTTACTATTTTTTGCCAGACATTCATTGTGGAAACAAAGTGATTTTCTCGGCGAGTTAAGCATTTTGAGTAATTTACCGATTGGTTTCAGAACGGCTTGCATTGAAATTTACTATTATTTGCCAGACATTAATTGTGGGAAAGAAGTGATTTTCTCGGCGAGTTCAGCATTTTGAGAAATTTGCCGATTGGTTTCAGAACGGCTTGCATTAAAATTTACTATTTTTTACCAGACATTCATTGTGGAAAGAAAGAGATTTTCTCGGCGAGTTAAGCACTTTGTGTAATTTGCCGATTGGTTTCAGAACGTTTTGCATCAAAATGAACTATTTTTTGCCAGCCATTCATTGTGGGACAAAAGTGATTTTCTCGGCGAGTTAAGCATTTTGAGTAATTTGCCGATTGGTTTCAGAACGTCTTGCATCAAAATGAACTATTTTTTGCCAGCCATTCATTGTGGGAAAAAGGTGATTTTCTCGGCGAGTTAAGCATTTTAAGTAATTTACCGATTGATTTCAGAAGGGCTTGCATTAAAATTTACTATTTTTTGCCAGACATTCATTGTGGAAAGAAAGTGATTTTCTCGGCGAGTTAAGCATTTTGATTAATTTGCCGATTGGTTTCAGAACGGCTTGCATTAAAATTTACTATGATTTGCCAGACATTAATTGTGGGAAAGAAGTGATTTTCTCGGCGAGTTCAGCATTTTGAGAAATTTGGCGATTGGTTTCAGAACGGCTTGCATTAAAATTTACTATTTTTTACCAGACATTCATTGTGGAAAGAAAGAGATTTTCTCGGCGAGTTAAGCACTTTGAGTAATTTGCCGATTGGTTTCAGAACGTCTTGCATCAAAATGAACTATTTTTTGCCATCCATTCATTGTGGGAAAAAAGTGATTTTCTCGGCTAGTTCAGCATTTTGAGTAATTTGCCGATTGGTTTCAGAACGTCTTGCATCAAAATGAACTATTCATTGTGGGAAAAAAGTGATTTTCTCGGCGAGTTAAGCATTTTGAATAATTTACCGTTTAAATTTCAGAAGGGTTTGCATTAAAATTTACTATTTTTTGCCTGCCATTCATTGTGGAAAGAAAGTGATTTTCTCGGCGAATTAACCATTTTGAGTAATTTGCCGATTGGTTTCAGAACGTCTTGCACCAAAATGAACTATTTTTTGCCAGCCATTCATTGTGGGAAAAAATTGATTTTCTCGGCTAGTTAAGCATTTTGAGTAATTTGCCGATTGGTTTCAGAGCGTCTTGCATTTAAATTAACTATTTTTTGCGATCCTTTCATTGTGGGAACAAAGCGATTTTCTCGGCGAGTTAAGCATTTTGAGTAGTTTGCCGATTGGTTTCAGAACGGCTTGCATTGAAATTTACTATTTGTTGCCAGACAATCATTGTGGGAAAAACCAATCGGCAAATTACTCAAAATGCTTGACTCGCCGAGAAAATCACTTTTTCCCCACAATAAATGTCTGGCAAAAAATAGCACACTTCAATGCAAGCCGTTCTGAAACAAATCAGCAAATTAATCAAAACGCTTAACTCGCCGAGAAAATCACTTTTTTCCCCACAATGAATGGCTGCCAGAAATTGTTAATTTCGATGCAAGACGTTCTGATACCAGTCGGCAAATTACTCAAAAATGCTTAACTAGCCGAGAAAATCACTTTTTTTCCAAAATGAATGGCTGGCAAAAAATAGTGCATTTTGATGCAAGACGTTCTGAAACCAATCGGCAAATTACTCAAAATGCTGAACTAGCCGAGAAAATCACTTTATTCCCACAATGAATGTCTGGCAAAAAAAGTTAATTTTGAAGCAAGCCGTTCTGAAACCGATCGGCAAATTACTCAAAATGCTTAACTCGCCGAGAAAATCATTTTGTCCCCACAATTAATGTCTGGAAATAATAGTAAATTTCAATGCAAGTCGTTCTGAAAGCAATCCGCAAATTACTCAAAATACTTAACTCACCGAGAAAATCACTTTTGTTCCACAATGAATGTCTGGCAAAAAATAGTAAATTTCAATGCAAGCCGTTCTGAAACCAATCGGCAAATTACTCAAAATGCTTAACGCGCCGAGAAAATCACTTTTTTCCCCACAATGTATGTCTGGCAAAAAATAGTAAATTTCAATGCAAGCCGTTCTGAAACCAATCAGCAAATTAATCAAAATGCTTAACTCGCCGAGAAAATCACTTTTTTCCCACAATGAATGGCTGCCAAAAATTGTTAATTTCGATGCAAGCCGTTCGGAAACCAATCGGCAAATTACTCAAAATGTTTAACTAGCCGAGAAAATCACTTTTTCCCCACAATGAATGTCTGGCAAAAAATAGTACACTTCAATGCAAGCCGTTCTGAAACCAATCGGCAAATTAATCAAAATGCTTCACTCGCCGAGAAAATCACTTTTATCCCACAATGAATGTATGGCAAAAAAAGTTAATTTTGATGCAAGCCGTTCTGAAAGCAATCCGCAAATTACTCAAAGTACTTAACTCACCGAGAAAATCACTTTTGTTCCACACTGAATGTCTGGCAAAAAACGGTAAATTTCAATGCAAGCCGTTCTGAAACCAATCGGCAAATTACTCAAAATGCTTAACGCGCCGAGAAAATCACTTTTTTCCCACAATGTATGTCTGGCAAAAAATAGTAAATTTCAATGCAAGCCGTTCTGAAACCAATCGGCAAATTACTCAAAATGCTTAATTCGCCGAGAAAATCACTTTTTTCCCACAATGTATGTCTGGCAAAAAATAGTTAATTTTGATGCAAGACGTTCTGAAAGCAGTCGGCAAATTACTCAAAATGCTTAACTCGCCGAGAAAATCACTTTTTTCCCACAATGAATGTCTGGCAACAAATGGTTAGTTGTGATGCAAGCCGTTCTGAAACCAATCGGCAAATTACTCAAAATGCTTAACTAGCCGAGAAAATCACTTTTTCCCCACAATAAATGTCTGGCAAAAAATAGTACACTTCAATGCAAGCCGTTCTGAAACCAATCGGCAAATTAATCAAAATGCTTCACTCGCCGAGAAAATCACTTTTATCCCACAATGAATGGCTGCCAAAAATTGTTCACTTTGATGCAAGACGTTCTGATACCAGTCGGCAAATTACTCAAAAATGCTTAACTAGCCGAGAAAATCACTTTTTTTCCAAAATGAATGGCTGGCAAAAAATAGTGCATTTTGATGCAAGACGTTCTGAAACCAATCGGCAAATTACTCAAAATGCTGAACTAGCCGAGAAAATCACTTTTTTCCCACAATGAATGTCTGGCAAAAAAAGTTAATTTTGATGCAAGCCGTTCTGAAACCGATCGGCAAATTACTCAAAATGCTTAACTCGCCGAGAAAATCACTTTTTTCCCACAATTAATGTCTGGCAAATAATAGTAAATTTCAATGCAAGCCGTTCTGAAAGCAACCCGCAAATTACTCAAAATGCTTAACTCACCGAGAAAATCACTTTTGTTCCACAATGAATGTCTGGCAAAAAATAGTGAATTTCAATGCAAGCCGTTCTGAAACCAATCGGCAAATTACTCAAAATGCGTAACGCGCCGATAAAATCACTTTTTTCCCACAATGTATGTCTGGCAACAAATAGTTAATTGTGATGCAAGCCGTTCTGAAACTAATCGGCAAATTACTCAAAATGCTTAACTAGCCGAGAAAATCACTTTTTCCCCACAATAAATGTCTGGCAAAAAATAGTACACTTCAATGCAAGCCGTTCTGAAACCAATCAGCAAATTAATCAAAATGCTTAACTCGCCGAGAAAATCACTTTTATCCCACAATGAATGTTTGGCAAAAAAAGTTAATTTTGATGCAAGCCGTTCTGAAAGCAATCCGCAAATTACTCAAAGTACTTAACTCACCGAGAAAATCACTTTTGTTCCACAATGAATGTCTGGCAAAAAACGGTAAATTTCAATGCAAGCCGTTCTGAAACCAATCGGCAAATTACTCAAAATGCTTAAAGCGCCGAGAAAATCACTTTTTTCCCACAATGTATGTCTGGCAAAAAATAGTAAATTTCAATGCAAGCCGTTCTGAAACCAATCGGCAAATTACTCAAAATGCTTAATTCGCCGAGAAAATCACTTGTTTCCGACAATGTATGTCTGGCAAAAAATAGTTAATTTTGATGCAAGACGTTCTGAAACCAGTCGGCAAATTACTCAAAATGCTTAACTCGCCGAGAAAATCACTTTTTTCCCACAATGAATGTCTGGCAACAAATGGTTAATTGTGATGCAAGCCGTTCTGAAACCAATCGGCAAACTACTCAAAATGCTTAACGAGCCGAGAAAATCACTTTTGCCCCACAATAAATGTCTGGCAAAAAATAGTACACTTCAATGCAAGCCGTTCTGAAAAATCAGCAAATTAATCAAAACGCTTAACTCGCCGAGAAAATCACTTTTTTCCCACAATGAATGGCTGCCAGAAATTGTTAATTTCGATGCAAGCCGTTCGGAAACCAATCGGCAAATTACTCAAAATGCTTAACTAGCCGAGAAAATAACTTTTTCCCCACAATGAATGTCTGGCAAAAAATAGTACACTTCAATGCAAGCCGTTCTGAAACCAATCGGCAAATTAATCAAAATGCTTCACTCGCCGAGAAAATCACTTTTATCCCACAATGAATGGCTGCCAAAAATTGTTCATTTTGATGCAAGCCGTTCTGAAACCAATCGGCAAATTACTCAAAATGCTTAACTAGCCGAGAAAATAACTTTTTCCCCACAATGAATGTCTGGCAAAAAATAGTGCATTTTGATGCAAGACGTTCTGAAACCAATCGTCAAATTACTCAAAATGCTTAACTAGCCGAGAAAATCACTTTTTTCCCACAATGAATGTCTGGCAAAAAAAGTTAATTTTGATGCAAGCCGTTCTGAAACCGATCGGCAAATTACTCAAAATGCTTAA
The DNA here is from genome assembly GCF_047496885.1 of Scyliorhinus torazame. Classification (NCBI taxonomy): domain Eukaryota; kingdom Metazoa; phylum Chordata; class Chondrichthyes; order Carcharhiniformes; family Scyliorhinidae; genus Scyliorhinus; species Scyliorhinus torazame. The sequence continues at coordinate 201,059 of NW_027307887.1, read as the reverse complement.
CTCGCCGAGAAAATCACTTTTTTCCCACAATTAATGTCTGGCAAATAATAGTAAATTTCAATGCAAGCCGTTCTGAAAGCAATCCGCAAATTACTCAAAATGCTTAACTCACCGAGAAAATCAATTTTGTTCCACAATGAATGTCTGGCAAAAAATAGTGAATTTCAATGCAAGCCGTTCTGAAACCAATCGGCAAATTACTCAAAATGCTTAACGCGCTGATAAAATCACTTTTTTCCCACAATGTATGTCAGGCAAAAAATAGTTAATTTTGATGCAAGACGTTATGAAACCAATCGGCAAATTACTCAAAATGCTTAACTCGCCGAGAAAATCACTTTTGTCCCACAATGAATGTCTGGCAACAAATAGTTAATTGTGATGCAAGCCGTTCTGAAACTTATCGGCAAATTACTCAAAATGCTGAACTAGCCGAGAAAATCACTTTTTCCCCACAATGAATGTCTGGCAAAAAATAGTACACTTCAATGGAAGCCGTTCTGAAACCAATCGGCAAATTACTCAAAATGCTTAACTCGCCGAGAAAATCACTTTTTTCCCACAATGAATGGCTGCCAAAAATTGTTCATTTTGATGCAAGACGTTCTGAAACCAATCGGTAAATTACTCAAAATGCTTAAATCGCCGAGAAAAGCATTTTTTGCCCCGCAATGAATGGCTGGCAAAAATAGTTAATTTCGATGCAAGCCGTTCTGAAACCAATCGGCAAATTACTCAAAATGCTTAACTCGCCGAGAAAATCACTTTTTCCCCAGAATGAATGCCTGGGAAATAATAGTAAATTTCAATGCAAGCCGTTCTGAAACCAATCGGCAAATTCCTCAAAATGCTTAACTCGCCGAGAAAATCACTTTTTTCCTACAATGAATGTCTCGCAAAAAATAGTAAATTTCAATGCAAGCCGTTCTGAAACCTATCGGCAAATTACTCAAAATGCTTAACTCGCCGAGAAAATCACTTTTTTCCCACAATGAATGGCTGGCAAAAATAGTTCATTTTGATGCAAGACGTTCTGAAACCAAGAAAAATTACTCAAAATGCTTAGCTCGCCGAGAAAATCACTTTTTCCCACAATGAATGGTTGGCAAAAAATTGTTAATTTCAATGCAAGACGTTCAGAAACCACTCGCAAATTACTCAAAATGCTTAACTCGCCGTGAAAATCTCTTTTTTCCCACAATGAATGTCTGGCATAAAATAGGTAATTTTGATGCAAGCCGTTCTGAAACTATACACACACACAGATACATATTCATACATACACAGAGATACATATACACACACAGAGATACACATTCACACACACTGAGAGATACATATTCACACACACACACAGATACATATCCACACACACACAGATACATATTCACACAGAGATACATATTCACACACACACAGAGATACATATAACACACATTCACACAGAGAGAATCATATTCACACTCACACACACACATATTCACACACATTGAGAAATATATTCACACACACACAGAGATACATATTCACACACACAGAGAGATACATATTCACACTGAGAGATACATATTCTCACACACACAGATCCATATTCAAATACACAGATACATATTCACACAAACAGAGAAAGATATTCACACACATACAGATAAACATACACACACAGAGACAGAGAGATACATATTCACACACACACACAGATACATATTCACACACACAGAGAGATACATATTCACACACACAGATACATATTCATACACACACAGAGATACATATTCACACACACACACAGATACACATTCACACACACTGAAAGGTACATATTCACACACACACAGATACATAAATAACACATACACACACACACATATTGACACACAGAGAGATACATATTCACACACACACAGATACATATTCACACACACACACACAGAGATACATATACACACACAGATACATATTCGCACGCAGAGAGATACATATTCACACACACAGATACATATTCTCACGCACACACACAGATACATATTCACACACACAGATACATATTCACACACACAGACAGAAAGATACATATTCACACACAGACAGATACTTATCCACACACAAACAGAGATACATATTCACACACACAGCCATAGAGATACATATTCACACACACAGAGATACATATTCACACACACACACACACAGATACATATTCACACACACAGAGATACATATTCACATACACAGACAGAGATACATATTCACAGACACAGACAGAGATACATATTCACAAACACAGACGGAGATACGTATCCACACACAGAGAGATAAATATTCACACACACACACACAAATACATATTCACGCACACACACACAGATACATATTCACACACACAGATACATATTCACACACACTGAGAGATACATATTCACGCACACACAGAGATACATATTCATACACACACAGAGATACATATTCACACACACAGAGATTCACATATTAACACACATACACACACAGATACATATTCACACACACACAGATATACATATTCACACAGCGAGATAAATATTCACACACACGCACACACACACTGATACATATTCACACAGCGAGATACATATTCACACACACACAGAAACATATACACACACACAGATACATATTCATACTCACAGAGAGATAAATATTCACACACACCGAGAGATACACATTCACACTCACTGAAAGATACATATTCACACACACACAGATACATATTCACACACACACAGATACATATTCACACACACACAGATACATATTCACACACACACTGATACGTATTCACACACACAGACAGAGATATACATATTCACACACAGACAGAGATATACATATTCACACACACACACAGATACATATTCACACACACACAGATACATGTTCACACACACACAGAGATACATATTCACACACACACAGATACATATTCACACACACACAGAAACATATTCACACACACACAGTTACATATTCACACACAGATATACTTTTTCACACAAACAGAGATATATATTCACACATACATACAGATACATATTCACACACTCACAGATACGTACTCACACACACAGATACATATTCACACACACAGAGATACATATTCACACACACACAGATATACATATTCACATAGAGAGATACATATTCGCACAGAGAGATACATATTCACTCACACACACACAGATACATATTCACACAGCGAGATACATATTCACACACACACACAGATACACATTCGCACACACTGAGAGATAAATATTCACACACACACATACAGATACATATTCACACACACAGACATAGGGATACATATTCACACACACACAGAGATACATATTCACACACACACACACATACATATTCACACACACAGAGATACATATTCACAAACACAGACAGATACATATTCACATACACAGACAGAGATACATATTCACACTCACAGACGGAGATACGTATTCACACACACACACAAATACATATTCACGCACACACACAGAGATACATATTCACACACACTGAGAGATACATATTCACGCACACACAGAGATACATATTCATACACACGCAGAGATACATATTCACACACACAGAGATTCACATATTCACACAGAGACACACACAGATACATATTCACACACACACAGATATACATATTCACACAGCGAGAGGCATATTCACACACACACACACACATACAGATACATATTCACACAGCGAGATACATATTCACACACACACAGAAACATATACACACACAGATACATATTCATACACACACACAGATACATATTCACACACACACAGATACATATTCACACACACACACTGAGACACATATTCACACGCAGAGAGATACATATTCACCCACAGACATAGATACATATTCACACACACACACAGATACATATTCACACACACAGACAGAGAGATACATATTCACACACACACAGTGATACATATTCACACACACACAGATACATATTCACACACACACACAGATACATATTCACACACACACAGATACATATTCACATACACACAGATATACATATTCACATAGAGAGATACATATTCACACAGGGAGATACATATTCACTCACACACACAGATACATATTCACACAGCGAGATACATATTCACACACACACACAGATGCACATTCACACACACTGAGAGATACATATTCACACACACACACAGATACATATTCACACACACACAGTTACATATTCACACACACACAGATGCATATTCACACAGAGATACATATTTACACGCGCAGACACATATTCACACACACACAGATACGTATTCACAAAGACACACACAGATTCTTATTCACACATATAGAGATACATATACACACACACACTCAGATACATATTCACACAGAGAGATACATATTCACACACACACATATTCACACACACACGCACACAGACACATATTCACACACAGAGAGAAACATATTCACACCCACACACAGATACATATTCACACACACAGAGATACATATTCACAAACACACTCACACACAGATACATATTCACACACACACAGATACATATTCACACACACAGACAGAAAGATACATATTCACACACAGACAGAGATACTTATTCACACACACACAGAGATACATATTCACACACACAGACATAGAGATACATATTCACACACACACAGATACATATGCACACACACACAGATACATATTCACACACACACAGATACATATTCACACACACACAGAGATACATATTCACACACACACAGATATACATATTCACAAACACAGAGATACACATTCACAGACACACACACAGATACATATTCACACACACAGAGATACATATTCACATACACAGACAGAGATACATATTCACATACACAGACTGAGATACATATTCACACACACTGTCGGAGATACGTATTCACACACACACAGAGATAAATATTCACACACACACACAAATACATATTCACGCACACACACAGAGATACATATTCACACACACAGATACATATTCACACACACTGAGAGATACATGTTCACACACACACAGATATACATATTCACACAGCGAGATACATATTCACACACACACACAGATACACATTCACACACACTGAGAGATACATATTCACACACACACAGATACATATTCACACACACACAGTTACATATTCACACACACACAGATGCATATTCACACAGAGATACATATTTACACGCACAGACACATATTCAAACACACACACAGATACGTATTCACAAAGACACACACTGATTCTTATTCACTCCATACAGAGATACATAATCACACAGACACAGATATACATATTCACACAGAGAGATACATATTCACACACACATATTCACGCACACACACGCACACAGACACATATTCAACACAGAGAGAAACATATTCACACCCACACACAGATACATATTCACACACACAGAGATACATATTCACAAACACACTCACACACAGATACATATTCACACACACACAGATACATATTCACACACACAGACAGAAAGATACATATTCACACACAGACAGAGATACTTATTCACACACACACACAGATACATATTCACACACACAGACATAGAGATACATATTCACACACACAGAGATACATATTCACACACACACACACAGATACATATTCACATACACAGACAGAGATACATATTCACATACACAGACAGAGATACATATTCACACACACAGACGGAGATACGTATTCACACACACACAGAGATAAATATTCACACACACACAGAGATACATATTCACACACACAGATACATATTCACACACACTGAGAGATACATATTCACGCACACACAGAGATACATATTCATACACACACAGAGATACATATTCACACACACACACAGATTCACATATTCACACGCATACACACACAGATACATATTCACACACACACAGATATACATATTCACACAGCGAGATACATATTCACACACACACACACAGATACAGATTCACACAGCGAGATACATATTCACACACATACAGAAACATATACACACACACAGATACATATTCATACCCACACAGAGGTGCATATTCACACACACCGAGAGATACACATTCACACACAGTGAGAGATACATATTCACACACACACACAGATACATATTCACACACACAGATACATATTCACACACACACACTGAGACACATATTCACACACACAGAGAAACATATTCACACACACACACAGATACATATTCACACACACACAGATACATATTCACACACACACAGATACATATTCACACACACGCAGATACATATTCACACACACAGACAGAGAGATACATATTCACACACAGACAGAGATGCATATTCACACACACACACAGATACATATTCACACACACAGACAGAGATACATATTCACACACACACAGAGATACATATTCACACACACACAGATACATACACACACACACAGATACATATTCATACACACACACAGATACATATTCACACACACAGAGATACACATTCACACACACTGAGAGATACATGTTCACACACACACAGAGATAGATATTCACACACACAAGGATATACATATTCACAAAGAGAGAGACATATTCACACAGAGGTACATATTCACACACACACAGATACATATTCACACACACACACTGAGACACATAATCACACACAGAGAGAAACATACTCACACACACACACAGATACATATTCACACAGACAGAGATACATATTCACACACACACAGATACATATTCACACACACACAGATACATATTCACACACACAGACAGAGAGATACATATTCACCCACAGACAGAGATACATATTCACACACACACATATACATATTCACACACACAGACAGAGAGATACATATTCACACACACACAGAGAAACATATTCACACACACACAGATACATATTCACTCACACACAGAAACATATTCACAGACACACAGATACATATTCACACACAGGTATACTTTTTCACACAAACAGAGATACATATTCACACACACACTCACAGATACGTACTCACACACACAGATACATATTCACACACACACAGATTCACATATTCACACACATACACACACAGATACATATTCACACACACACAGATATACATATTCACACAGCGAGATACATATTCACACACACACACACACACAGATACATATTCACACAGCGAGATACATATTCACACACATACAGAAACATATACACACACACAGATACATATTCATACCCACACAGAGATGCATATTCACACACATCGAGAGATACACATTCACACACACTGAGAGATACATATTCACACACACACACAGAAACATATTCACACACACACACAGATACATATTCACACACACACACTGAGACACATATTCACACAGAGAGAAACATATTCACACTCACACACAGATACATATTCACACACACACAGATACATATTCACACACACACAGATACATATTCACACACACGCAGATACATATTCACACACACAGACAGAGAGATACATATTCACACACACACAGAGATACATATTCACACACACACAGATACATACACACACAGATACATATTCAAACACACACACAGATACATATTCACACACACACACAGATACACATTCACACACACTGAGAGATACATGTTCACACACACACAGAGATAGATATTCACACACACAAGGATATACATATTCACAAAGAGAGAGACATATTCACACAGAGGTACATATTCACACACACACAGATACATATTCACACACACACACTGAGACACATAATCACACACACAGAGAAACATATTGACACACACACACAGATACATATACACACACAGAGATACATATTCACACACACACAGATAAATATTCACACACACACACTGAGACACATATTCACACACACAGACAGAGAGATACATATTCACCCACAGACAGAGATACATATTCACACACACACACAGATACATATTCACACACACAGACAGAGAGATACATATTCACACACACACAGAGATACATATTCACACACACACAGATACATATTCACACACACACAGAAACATATTCACACACACACAGATACATATTCACACACAGATATACTTTTTCACACAAACAGAGATACATATTCACACACACACTCACAGATACGTACTCACACACACAGATACTTATTCACAGACACAGAGATACATATTCACATACACACAGATATACATATTCACAGAGAGAGATACATATTCACACAGAGAGATACATATTCACTCACACACACAGATACATATTCACACAGCGAGATACATATTCACACACACACACAGATACACATTCATACACACAGAGATATACATATTCACACACAGATACATATTCACACACACACAGTTTCATATTCACACACACACAGATGCATATTCACACAGAGATACATATTTACACGCACAGACACATATTCACACACACACAGAGATACGTATTCACAAAGACACACACAGATTCTTATTCACACATACAGAGATACCTATTCACACACACACAGAGATACATATTCACACAGAGAGATACATATTCACACACACACATATTCACACACACACACGCACACAGACACATATTCACACACAGAGAGAAACATATTCACACCCACACACAGATACATATTCACACACACAGAGATACATATTCACAAACACACTCACACACATATACATATTCACACACACACAGATACATATTCTCACACACAGACAGAAAGATACGTATTCACACACAGACAGAGATACTTATTCACACACACACAGAGATACATATTCACACACACAGACATAGAGATACATATTCACACACACACACAGATACATATGCACACACACACAGATACATATTCACACACACAGAGATACATATTCACACACACAGAGAGATACATATTCACACACACACAGATATACATATTCACAAACACAGAGATACACATTCACAGACACACACACACAGATACATATTCACACACACAGAGATACATATTCACATACACAGACAGAGATACATAATTCACATACACAGACAGAGATACATATTCACACACACAGACGGAGATACGTATTCACACACACACAGAGATAAATATTCACACACACACACAAATACATATTCACGCACACACACAGAGATACATATTCACACACACAGATACATATTCACACACACTGAGAGGTACATGTTCACACACACACAGATATACATATTCACACAGCGAGATACATATTCACACACACACACAGATACACATTCACACACACTGAGTGATACATATTCACACACACACAGATACATATTCACACACACACAGTTACATATTCACACACACACAGATGCATATTCACACAGAGATACATATTTACACGCACAGACACATATTCACACACACACACAGATACGTATTCACAAAGACACACACAGATTCTTATTCACTCCATACAGAGATACATAATCACACAGACACAGATATACATATTCACACACACACACACACACACATATTCACACACGCACACGCACACAGACACATATTCACACACAGAGAGAAATATATTCACACCCACACACAGATACATATTCACACACACACAGATACATATTCACAAACACACTCACACACAGATACATATTCACACACACACAGATACATATTCACACACACAGACAGAAAGATACATATTCACACACAGACAGAGGTACTTATTCACACACACACAGAGATACATATTCACACACACAGACATAGAGATACATATTCACACACACAGAGATACATATTCACACACACACACAGAGATACATAATCACATACACAGACAGAGATACATATTCACATACACACACAGATACACATTCATACACACAGAGATATACATATTCACACACACACACAGATACATATTCACACACACACAGATACATATTCACACACACGCAGATACATATTCACACACACAGACAGAGAGATACATATTCACACACACACAGATACATACACACACACACAGATACATATTCAAACACACACACAGGTACATATTCACACACACACAGAGATACACATTCACACACACTGAGAGATACATGTTTTCACACACACAGAGATAGATATTCACACACACAAGGATATACATATTCACAAAGAGAGAGACATATTCACACAGAGGTACATATTCACACACACACAGATACATATTCACACACACACACTGAGACACATAATCACACACAGAGAGAAACATATTGACACACACACACAGATACATATTCACACACACAGAGATACATGTTCACACACACACAGATAAATATTCACACACACACAGATACATATTCACACACACAGACAAAGAGATACATATTCACCCACAGACAGAGATACATATTCACACACACACACAGATACATATTCACACACACAGACAGAGAGATACATATTCACACACACACACAGATACATATTCACACACACACAGATACATATTCACACACACACAGAAACATATTCACACACACACAGATACATATTCACACACAGATATACTTTTTCACACAAACAGAGATACATATTCACACACACACTCACAGATACGTACTCACACACAGAGATACCTATTCACAGACACAGAGATACATATTCACATACACACAGATATACATATTCACAGAGAGAGATACATATTCACACAGAGAGATACTTTTTCACACAAACAGAGATACATATTCACACACACTCACAGATACGTACTCACACACACAGATACTTATTCACAGACACAGAGATACATATTCACATACACACAGATATACATATTCACAGAGAGAGATACATATTCACACAGAGAGATACATATTCACTCACACACACAGATACATATTCACACAGCGAGATACATATTCACACACACACACAGATACACATTCATACACACAGAGATATACATATTCACACACACACACAGATACATATTCACACACACACAGTTACATATTCACACACACACAGATGCATATTCACACAGAGATACATATTTACACGCACAGACACATATTCACACACACACAGAGATACGTATTCACAAAGACACACACAGATTCTTATTCACACATACAGAGATACCTATTCACACACACACAGAGATACATATTCACACAGAGAGATACATATTCACACACACACATATTCACACACACACACGCACACAGACACATATTCACACACAGAGAGAAACATATTCACACCCACACACAGATACATATTCACACACACAGAGATACATATTCACAAACACACTCACACACATATACATATTCACACACGCACAGATACATATTCTCACACACAGACAGAAAGATACGTATTCACACACAGACAGAGATACTTATTCACACACACACAGAGATACATATTCACACACACAGACATAGAGATACATATTCACACACACACAGATACATATGCACACACACACAGATACATATTCACACACACAGAGATACATATTCACACACACAGAGAGATACATATTCACACACACACAGATATACATATTCACAAACACAGAGATACACATTCACAGACACACAAACACAGATACATATTCACACACACAGAGATACATATTCACATACACAGACAGAGATACATAATTCACATACACAGACAGAGATACATATTCACACACACAGACGGAGATACGTATTCACACACACACAGAGATAAATATTCACACACACACACAAATACATATTCACGCACACACACAGAGATACATATTCACACACACAGATACATATTCACACACACTGAGAGGTAGATGTTCACGCACACACAGATATACATATTCACACAGCGAGATACATATTCACACACACACACAGATACACATTCACACACACTGAGAGATACATATTCACACACACACAGATACATATTCACACACACACAGTTACATATTCACACACACACAGATGCATATTCACACAGAGATACATATTTACACGCACAGACACATATTCACACACACACAGATACGTATTCACAAAGACACACACAGATTCTTATTCACTCCATACAGAGATACATAATCACACAGACACAGATATACATATTCACACACACACACACACACATATTCACACACACACACGCACACAGACACATATTCACACACAGAGAGAAATATATTCACACCCACACACAGATACATATTCACACACACACAGATACATATTCACAAACACACTCACACACAGATACATATTCACACACACACAGATACATATTCACACACACAGACAGAAAGACACATATTCACACACAGACAGAGATACTTATTCACACACACACAGAGATACATATTCACACACACAGACATAGAGATACATATTCACACACACAGAGATACATATTCACACACACACACAGAGATACATAATCACATACACAGACAGAGATACATATTCACATACACAGACAGAGATACATATTCACACACACAGACGGAGATACGTATTCACACACACACAGAGATAAATATTCACACACACGCACAGAGATACATATTCACACACACAGATACATATTCACACACACTGAGAGATACATATTCACGCACACACAGAGATACATATTCATACACACACAGAGATACATATTCACACACACAGAGATTCACATATTCACACAGCGAGATACATATTCACTCACACACAGAAACATATACACACACACAGATACATATTCATACACACACATAGATGCATATTCACACACACCGAGAGATACACATTCACACACACTGAGAGATACATATTCACACACACACACAGATACATATTCACACAGCGAGATACATATTCACACATACACACAGATACATATTCACACACACACTCACAGATACGTACTCACACACACAGATACATATTCACACACACAGAGATACATATTCACACACACACAGATATACATATTCACATAGAGAGATACATATTCACACAGAGAGATACATATGCACTCACACACACAGATACATATTCACACAGCGAGATACATATTCACACACACACACAGATACACATTCACACACACTGAGAGATACACATTCACACACACAAACACAGATACATATTCACACACACACAGATACATATTCACACACACACACTGAGACACATATTCACACACAGAGAGAAACATATTCACACACACACTCAGATACATATTCACACACACACAGATACATATTCGCACACACACAGATACATATTCACACACACAGACAGAGAGATACATATTCACACACAGACAGAGATACATATTCACACACACAGATTCATATTCACACACACAGACAGAGAGATACATATTCACACACAGACAGAGATACATATTCACACACACACACAGATACATATTCACACACACACAGAAACATATTCACACACACACAGAGATACATATTCACACACACAGACTTAGAGATACATATTCGCACACACACACAGATACATATTCACACACACACAGATACATATACACACACACAGATACATATTCATACACACACACAGATACATATTCACACACACACAGAGATACACATTCACACACACTGAGAGATACATGTTCACACACACACAGAGATAGATATTCACACACACAAGGATATACATATTCACAAAGAGAGAGACATATTCACACAGAGATACATATTCACACACACAGATACATATTCACACACAGAGGTACTTTTTTACACAAACAGAGATACATATTCACACACACACAGATACATATTCACACAGAGAGATATATATTAACACACACACACAGATACATATTCATACAGAGAGATACATATTCATACACACACACAGAGAAATATATTCACACACGCACACACAGATACGTATTCACACACACACAGATACATATTCACACAGAGAGATACATTTTCACACACACACAGATACATATTCACACAGAGAGATATATATTAACACACATACACAGATACATATTCATACAGAGAGATACATATTCATACACACACAGAGAGAAATATATTCACACACGCACACACAGATACGTATTCACACACACACACACAGATACATATTCACACACACACAGATACATATTCACACACACACAGATACATATTCACACACACAGATACATATTCACACTGAGAGATACATATTCTCACACACACAGATCCATATTCACACACACACAGAGATACATATTCACACAAATAGAGAAAGATATTCACACATACACAGATAAACATACACACGCAGAGACAGAGAGATACATATTCACACAGACACAGAGAAACATATAATACACGTACACACACAGATAATCATATTCACACACACAGACACACATATTCACACACAGAGAGATACATATTCACACACACAGAGAGATATATATTCACACACAGAGAGATACATATTCAAACACAAAGACAGAGAGATACATATTCACACACAGATACATATTCACACACACACAGATATATATTCACACACACAGACAGAGAGATACATATTTACACACAGACAGAGATACATATTCACACACACACAGAGATACATATTCACACACACAGACATAGAGATACATATTCACACACACACAGATACATATTCACACACACAGAGATACATATTCACACACACACAGAACGTCTTGCATCAAAATGAATTATTTTTTGACAGACATTCATTTTGGAAAAAAAGTGATTTTCTCGGCGAGTTAAGCATTTTGAGTAATTTGCCGATTGGTTTCAGAACGGCTTGCATTGAAATGTACTATTTTTTGCCAGACCTTCATTGTGGGAAAAAAGTGATTTTCTCGGCTAGTTAAGCATTTTGAGTAATTTGCCGATTGGTTTCAGAACGTCTTGCATCAAAATGAACTATTTTTTTGCCAGACATTAATTGTGGGAAAGAAGTGATTTTCTCGGCGAGTTAAGCATTTTGAGAAATTTGCCGATTGGTTTCAGAACGGCTTGCATCAAAATTAACTGTTTTTTGCCAGACATTCATTGTGGGAAAAAAGTGATTTTCTCGGCGAGTTAAGCATTTTGAGTAATTTACCGATTGATTTCAGAACGGCCTTCATTAAAATTTACTATTTTTTGCCAGACATTCATTGTGGAAAGAAAGTGATTTTCTCGGCGAGTTAAGCATTTTGAGTAATTTACCGATTGGTTTCCGAACGGCTTGCATTGAAATTTACTATTATTTGCCAGCCATTCATTGTGGGAAAGAAGTGATTTTCTCGGCGGCTTAATATTTTGAGAAATTTGCCGATTGGTTCCAGAACGGCTTGCATCAAAATGAACTGTTTTTTGCCAGACATTCATTGTGGGAAAAAAGTTAATGTCTCGGCAAGTAAAGCATTTTGAGTTATTTGCCGATTAGTTTCAGAACGTATTGCATTGAAATTTACTATTTTTTGCCAGACATTCATTGTGGAACAAAAGTGATTTTCTCGGCGAGTTAAGCATTTTGAGTAATTTGCCGATTGGTTTCAGAACGGCTTGCATTAAAATTTACTATTTTTTGCCAGACATGCATTGTGGAACGAAAGAGATTTTCTCGGCGAGTTCAGCATATTGACTAATTTGCCGATTGGTTGCAGAACGGCTTGCATCGAAATTAACTATTTTTGCCAGCCATTCATTTGGGTGGGAAAAAATGATTTTCTCGGCGAGTTAAGCATTTTGAGTAATTTGCCGATTGGTTTCAGAACGGCTTGCATTGAAATGTACTATTTTTTGCCAGACCTTCATTGTGGGAAAAAAGTGATTTTCTCGGCTAGTTCAGCATTTTGCCGATTGGTTTCAGAACGTCTTGCATTAAAATGAACTATTTTTTGCCAGACATTCATTGTGGAAAGAAAGTGATTTTCTCGCCGAGTTAAGCATTTTGAGGAATTTACCGATTGGTTTCAGAACGGCTTGCATTGAAATTTACTATTATTTGCCAGACATTAATTGTGGGAAAGAAGTGATTTTCTCGGCGGCTTAAGCATTTTGAGAAATTTGCCGATTGGTTTCAGAACGGCTTGCATCAAAATTAACTGTTTTTTGCCAGACATTCATTGTGGGAAAAAAGTTAATGTCTCGGCGAGTAAAGCATTTTGAGTTATTTGCCGATTAGTTTCAGAACGTCTTGCATTGAAATTTACTATTTTTTGCCAGACATTCATTGTGGAACAAATGTGATTTTCTCGGCGAGTTAAGCATTTTGAGTAATTTGCCGATTGGTTTCAGAACGGCTTGCATTAAAATTTACTATTTTTTGCCAGACATGCATTGTGGAACGAAAGAGATTATCTCGGCGAGTTAAGCATTTTGACTAATTTGCCGATTGGTTGCAGAACGTCTTGCATCAAAATGAACTATTTTTTGCCAGCCATTCATTGTGGGAAAAAAGTGATTTTCTCGGCGAGTTAAGTATTTTGAGTAATTTGCCGATTGGTTTCAGAACGGCTTGCATCGAAATTAACTATTTTTGCCAGCCATTCATTTGGGTGGGAAAAAATGATTTTCTCGGCGAGTTAAGCATTTTGAGTAATTTGCCGATTGGTTTCAGAACGGCTTGCATTGAAATGTACTATTTTTTGCCAGACCTTCATTGTGGGAAAAAAGTGATTTTCTCGGCTAGTTAAGCATTTTGAGTAATTTGCCGATTGGTTTCAGAACGTCTTGCATCAAAATGAACTATTTTTTGCCAGCCATTCATTGTGGGAAAAAAGTGATTTTCTCGGCTAGTTAAGCATTTTGAGTAAATGCCGATTGGTTTCAGAACGTCTTGCATCAAAATGAACTATTTTTTGCCAGCCATTCATTGTGGGAAAAAAGTGATTTTCTCGGCTAGTTAAGCATTTTGAGTAATTTGCCGATTGGTTTCAGAACGGCTTGCATTGAAGCTTACTATTATTTGCCAGACATTAATTGTGGGAAAGAAGTGATTTTCTCGGCGAGTTAAGCATTTTGAGTAATTTACCGTTTAAATTTCAGAAGGGCTTGCATTAAAATTTACTATTTTTTGCCAGCCATTCATTGTGGAAAGAAAGTGATTTTCTCGGCGATTTAAGCATTTTGAGTAATTTGCCGATTGGTTTCAGAACGTCTTGCACCAAAATGAACTATTTATTGCCAGCCATTCATTGTGGGAAAGAAAGTGATTTTCTCGGCGAGTTAAGCATTTTGAGTAATTTGCCGATTGGTTTCAGAACGGGTTGCATTGAAATTTACTATTATTTGCCAGACATTAATTGTGGGAAAGAAGTGATTTTCTCGGCGAGTTAAGCATTTTGAGTAATTTGCCGATTGGTTTCAGAACGGCTTGCATTAAAATTTACTATTTTTTGCCAGACATTGATTGTGGAACGAAAGAGATTTTCTCGGCGAGTTAAGCATTTTGACTAATTTGCCGATTGGTTGCAGAACGGCTTGCATCGAAATTAACTATTTTTGCCAGCCATTCATTTGGGTGGGAAAAAATGATTTTCTCGGCGAGTTAAGCATTTTGAGTAATTTGCCGATTGGTTTCAGAACGGCTTGCATTGAAATGTACTATTTTTTGCCAGACCTTCATTGTGGGAAAAAAGTGATTTTCTCGGCTAGTTAAGCATTTTGAGTAATTTGCCGATTGGTTTCAGAACGTCTTGCATCAAAATGAACTATTTTTTGCCAGACATTAATTGTGGGAAAGAAGTGATTTTCTCGGCGAGTTAAGCATTTTGAGAAATTTGCCGAATGGTTTCAGAACGGCTTGCATCAAAATTAACTGTTTTTTGCCAGACATTCATTGTGGGAAAAAAGTGATTTTCTCGGCGAGTTAAGCATTTTGAGTAATTTACCGATTGATTTCAGAACGGCTTGCATTAAAATTTACTATTTTTTGCCAGACATTCATTGTGGAAAGAAAGTGATTTTCTCGGCGAGTTAAGCATTTTGAGTAATTTACCGATTGGTTTCAGAACGGCTTGCATTGAAATTTACTATTATTTGCCAGACATTAATTGTGGGAAAGAAGTGACTTTCTCGGCGGCTTAAGCATTTTGAGAATTTTGCCGATTGGTTTCAGAACGGCTTGCATCAAAATTAACTGTTTTTTGCCAGACATTCATTGTGGGAAAAAAGTTAATGTCTCGGCGTGTAAAGCATTTTGAGTTATTTGCCGATTAGTTTCAGAACGTCTTGCATTGAAATTTACTATTTTTTGCCAGACATTCATTGTGGAACAAAAGTGATTTTCTCGGCGAGTTAAGCATTTTGAGTAATTTGCCGATTGGTTTCAGAACGGCTTGCATTAAAATTTAGTATTTTTTGCCAGACATTCATTGTGGAACGAAAGAGATTTTCTCGGCGAGTTAAGCATTTTGACTAATTTGCCGATTGGTTTCAGAACGTCTTGCATCAAAATGAACTATTTTTTTGCCAGCCATTTATTGTGGGAAAAAAGTGATTTTCTCGGCTAGTTAAGCATTTTGAGCAAATGCCGATGCTTTCAGAACGTCTTGCATCAAAATGAACTATTTTTTGCCAGCCATTCATTGTGGGAAAAAAGTGATTTTCTCGGCGAGTTAAGCATTTTGAGTAATTTACCGATTGATTTCAGAAGGGCTTGCATTAAAATTTACTATTTTTTGCCAGACATTCATTGTGGAAAGAAAGTGATTTTCTCGGCGAGTTAAGCATTTTGAGTAATTTTCCGATTGGTTTCAGAACGGCTTGCATTGAAATTTACTATTATTTGCCAGACATTAATTGTGGGAAAGAAGTGATTTTCTCGGCGAATTAAGCATTTTGAGAAATTTGCCGATTGGTTTCAGAACGGCTTGCATCAAAATGAACTATTTTTTGCCAGCCATTCATTGTGGGATAAAAGTGATTTTCTCGGCTAGTTCAGCATTTTGAGTAATTTGCCGATTGGTTTCAGAACGTCTTGCATCAAAATGAACTATTCATTGTGGGGAAAAAAGTGATTTTCTCGGCGAGTTAAGCATTTTGAGCAATTTACCTTTTGATTTCAGAAGGGCTTGCATTAAAATTTACTATTTTTTGCCAGCCATTCATTGTGGAAAGAAAGTGATTTTCACGGCGAGTTATGCATTTTGAGTAATTTGCCGATTGGTTTCAGAACGTCTTGCACCAAAATGAACTATTTTTTGCCAGCCATTCATTGTGGGAAAAAAATGATTTTCTCGGCTAGTTAAGCATTTTGAGTAATTTGCCGATTGGTTTCAGAGCGTCTTGCATTGAAATTTACTATTTTTTGCCAGACATTCATTGTGGAACAAAAGTGATTTTCTCGGCGAGTTAAGCATTTTGAGTAATTTGCCGATTGGTTTCAGAACGGTTTGCATTAAAATTTACTATTTTTTGCCAGACATTCATTGTGGAACGAAAGAGATTTTCTCGGCGAGTTAAGCATTTTGACTAATTTGCCGATTGGTTTCAGAACGTCTTGCATCAAAATGAACTATTTTTTGCCAGCCATTCATTGTGGGAAAAAAGTGATTTTCTCGGCTAGTTAAGCATTTTGAGCAAATGCCGATTGGTTTCAGAACGTCTTGCATCAAAATGAACTATTTTTTGCCAGCCATTCATTGTGGGAAAAAAGTGATTTTCTCGGCGAGTTAAGCATTTTGAGTAATTTACCGATTGATTTCAGAAGGGCTTGCATTAAAATTTACTATTTTTTGCCAGACATTCATTGTGGAAAGAAAGTGATTTTCTCGGCGAGTTAAGCATTTTGAGTAATTTGCCGATTGGTTTCAGAACGGCTTGCATTGAAATTTACTATTATTTGCCAGACATTAATTGTGGGAAAGAAGTGATTTTCTCTGCGAGTTAAGCATTTTGAGAAATTTGCCGATTGGTTTCAGAACGGCTTGCATCAAAATGAACTATTTTTTGCCAGCCATTCATTGTGGGAAAAAAGTGATTTTCTCGGGTAGTTCAGCATTTTGAGTAATTTGCCGATTGGTTTCAGAACGTCTTGCATCAAAATGAACTATTCATTGTGGGAAAAAATGTGATTTTCTCGGCGAGTTAAGCATTTTGAGTAATTTACCGTTTGATTTCAGAAGGGCTTGCATTAAAATTTACTATTTTCTGCCAGCCATTCATTGTGGAAAGAAAGTGATTTTCTCGGCGAGTTAAGCATTTTGAGTAATTTGCCGATTGGTTTCAGAACGTCTTGCACCAAAATGAACTATTTTTTGCCAGCCATTCATTGTGGGAAAAAATTGATTTTCTCGGCTAGTTAAGCATTTTGAGTAATTTGCCGATTGGTTTCAGAGCGTCTTGCATTAAAATTAACTATTTTTTGCGAACCTTTCATTGTGGGAACAAAGTGATTTTCTCGGCGAGTTAAGCATTTTGAGTAGTTTGCCGATTGGTTTCAGAACGGCTTGCATTGAAATTTACTATTATTTGCCAGACATTCATTGTGGAAAGAAAGTGATTTTCTCGGCGAGTTAAGCATTTTGAGTAATTTGCCGAAAGGGTTCAGAACGGGTTGCATTGAAATTTACTATTATTTGCCAGACATTAATTGTGGGAAAGAAGTGATTTTCTCGGCGAGTTAAGCATTTTGAGAAATTTGCCGATTGGTTTCAGAACGGCTTGCATCAAAATTAACTGTTTTTTGCCAGACATTCATTGTGGGAAAAAAGTGATTTTCTCGGCGAGTTAAGCATTTTGAGTAATTTACCAATTGATTTCAGAACGGCTTCCATTAAAATTTACTATTTTTTGCCAGACATTCATTGTGGAAACAAAGTGATTTTCTCGGCGAGTTAAGCATTTTGAGTAATTTACCGATTGGTTTCAGAACGGCTTGCATTGAAATTTACTATTATTTGCCAGACATTAATTGTGGGAAAGAAGTGATTTTCTCGGCGAGTTCAGCATTTTGAGAAATTTGCCGATTGGTTTCAGAACGGCTTGCATTAAAATTTACTATTTTTTACCAGACATTCATTGTGGAAAGAAAGAGATTTTCACGGCGAGTTAAGCACTTTGTGTAATTTGCCGATTGGTTTCAGAACGTTTTGCATCAAAATGAACTATTTTTTGCCAGCCATTCATTGTGGGAAAAAAGTGATTTTCTCGGCTAGTTAAGCATTTTGAGTAATTTGCCGATTGGTTTCAGAACGTCTTGCATCAAAATGAACTATTTTTTTGCCAGCCATTCATTGTGGGAAAAAAGTGATTTTCTCGGCTAGTTAAGCATTTTGAGCAAATGCCGATTGGTTTCAGAACGTCTTGCATCAAAATGAACTATTTTTTGCCAGCCATTCATTGTGGGAAAAAAGTGATTTTCTCGGCGAGTTAAGCATTTTGAGTAATTTACCGATTGATTTCAGAAGGGCTTGCATTAAAATTTACTATTTTTTGCCAGACATTCATTGTGGAAAGAAAGTGATTTTCTCGGCGAGTTAAGCATTTTGAGTAATTTGCCGATTGGTTTCAGAACGGCTTGCATTGAAATTTACTATTATTTGCCAGACATTAATTGTGGGAAAGAAGTGATTTTCTCGGCGAGTTAAGCATTTTGAGAAATTTGCCGATTGGTTTCAGAACGGCTTGCATCAAAATGAACTATTTTTTGCCAGCCATTCATTGTGGGAAAAAAGTGATTTTCTCGGCTAGTTCAGCATTTTGAGTAATTTGCCGATTGGTTTCAGAACGTCTTGCATCAAAATGAACTATTCATTGTGGGAAAAAAGTCATTTTCTCGGCGAGTTAAGCATTTTGAGCAATTTACCGTTTGATTTCAGAAGGGCTTGCATTAAAATTTACTATTTTTTGCCAGCCATTCATTGTGGAAAGAAAGTGATTTTCACGGCGAGTTATGCATTTTGAGTAATTTGCCGATTGGTTTCAGAACGTCTTGCACCAAAATGAGCTATTTTTTGCCAGCCATTCATTGTGGGAAAAAAATGATTTTCTCGGCTAGTTAAGCATTTTGAGTAATTTGCCGATTGGTTTCAGAGCGTCTTGCATTGAAATTTACTATTTTTTGCCAGACATTCATTGTGGAACAAAAGTGATTTTCTCGGCGAGTTAAGCATTTTGAGTAATTTGCCGATTGGTTTCAGAACGGCTTGCATTAAAATTTACTATTTTTTGCCAGACATTCATTGTGGAACGAAAGAGATTTTCTCGGCGAGTTAAGCATTTTGACTAATTTGCCGATTGGTTTCAGAACGTCTTGCATCAAAATGAACTATTTTTTGCCAGCCATTCATTGTGGGAAAAAAGTGATTTTCTCGGCTAGTTAAGCATTTTGAGCAAATGCCGATTGGTTTCAGAACGTCTTGCATCAAAATGAACTATTTTTTGCCAGCCATTCATTGTGGGAAAAAAGTGATTTTCTCGGCGAGTTAAGCATTTTGAGTAATTTACCGATTGATTTCAGAAGGGCTTGCATTAAAATTTACTATTTTTTGCCAGACATTCATTGTGGAAAGAAAGTGATTTTCTCGGCGAGTTAAGCATTTTGAGTAATTTGCCGATTGGTTTCAGAACGGCTTGCATTGAAATTTACTATTATTTGCCAGACATTAATTGTGGGAAAAAAGTGATTTTCTCGGGTAGTTCAGCATTTTGAGTAATTTGCCGATTGGTTTCAGAGCGTCTTGCATTAAAATTAACTATTTTTTGCGAACCTTTCATTGTGGGAACAAAGTGATTTTCTCGGCGAGTTAAACATTTTGAGTAATTTGCCGATTGGTTTCAGAACGTCTTGCATCAAAATGAACTATTTTTTGCCAGCCATTCATTGTGGGAAAAAAGTGATTTTCTCGGCGAGTTAAGCATTTTGAGGAATTTACCGATTGATTTCAGAAGGGCTTGCATTAAAATTTACTATTTTTTGCCAGACATTCATTGTGGAAAGAAAGTGATTTTCTCGGCGAGTTAAGCATTTTGAGTAATTTGCCGATAGGGTTCAGAACGGGTTGCATTGAAATTTACTATTATTTGCCAGACATTAATTGTGGGAAAGAAGTGATTTTCTCGGCGAGTTAAGCATTTTGAGAAATTTGCCGATTGGTTTCAGAACGGCTTGCATCAAAATTAACTGTTTTTTGCCAGACATTCATTGTGGGAAAAAAGTGATTTTCTCGGCGAGTTAAGCATTTTGAGTAATTTACCGATTGATTTCAAAACGGCTTGCATTAAAATTTACTATTTTTTGCCAGACATTCATTGTGGAAACAAAGTGATTTTCTCGGCGAGTTAAGCATTTTGAGTAATTTACCGATTGGTTTCAGAACGGCTTGCATCAAAATGAACTATTTTTTGCCAGCCATTCATTGTGGGAAAAAAGTGATTTTCTCGGGTAGTTCAGCATTTTGAGTAATTTGCCGATTGGTTTAAGAACGTCTTGCATCAAAATGAACTATTCATTGTGGGAAAAAAGTGATTTTCTCGGCGAGTTAAGCATTTTGAGTAATTTACCGTTTGATTTCAGAAGGGCTTGCATTAAAATTTACTATTTTTTGCCAGCCATTCATTGTGGAAAGAAAGTGATTTTCTCGGCGAGTTAAGCATTTTGAGTAATTTGCCGATTGGTTTCAGAACGTCTTGCACCAAAATGAACTATTTTTTGCCAGCCATTCATTGTGGGAAAAAATTGATTTTCTCGGCTAGTTAAGCATTTTGAGTAATTTCCCGATTGGTTTCAGAGCGTCTTGCATTAAAATTACCTATTTTTTGCGAACCTTTCATTGTGGGAACAAAGTGATTTTCTCGGCGAGTTAAGCATTTTGAGTAGTTTGCCGATTGGTTTCAGAACGGCTTGCATTGAAATTTACTATTATTTGCCAGACATTCATTGTGGAAAGAAAGTGATTTTCTCGGCGAGTTAAGCATTTTGAGTAATTTGCCGATAGGGTTCAGAACGGGTTGCATTGAAATTTACTATTATTTGCCAGACATTAATTGTGGGAAAGAAGTGATTTTCTCGGCCAGTTAAGCATTTTGAGAAATTTGCCGATTGGTTTCAGAACGGCTTGCATCAAAATTAACTGTTTTTTGCCAGACATTCATTGTGGGAAAAAAGTGATTTTCTCGGCGAGTTAAGCATTTTGAGTAATTTACCGATTGATTTCAGAACGGCTTGCATTAAAATTTACTATTTTTTGCCAGACATTCATTGTGGAAACAAAGTGATTTTCTCGGCGAGTTAAGCATTTTGAGTAATTTACCGATTGGTTTCAGAACGGCTTGCATTAAAATTTACTATTTTTTGCCAGACATTCATTGTGGAAAGAAAGTGATTTTCTCGGCGAGTTAAGCATTTTGAGTAATTTGCCGATTGGTTTCAGAACGGCTTGCATTGAAATTTACTATTATTTGCCAGACATTAATTGTGGGAAAGAAGTGATTTTCTCGGCGAGTTAAGCATTTTGAGAAATTTGCCGATTGGTTTCAGAACGGCTTGCATCAAAATGAACTATTTTTTGCCAGCCATTCATTGTGGGAAAAAAGTGATTTTCTCGGCTAGTTCAGCATTTTGAGTAATTTGCCGATTGGTTTCAGAACGTCTTGCATCAAAATGAACTATTCATTGTGGGAAAAAAGTGATTTTCTCGGCGAGTTAAGCATTTTGAGCAATTTACCGTTTGATTTCAGAAGGGCTTGCATTAAAATTTACTATTTTTTGCCAGCCATTCATTGTGGGAAAAAAATGATTTTCTCGGCTAGTTAAGCATTTTGAGTAATTTGCCGATTGGTTTCAGAGCGTCTTGCATTGAAATTTACTATTTTTTGCCAGACATTCATTGTGGAACAAAAGTGATTTTCTCGGCGAGTTAAGCATTTTGAGTAATTTGCCGATTGGTTTCAGAACGGCTTGCATTAAAATTTACTATTTTTTGCCAGACATTCATTGTGGAACGAAAGAGATTTTCTCGGCGAGTTAAGCATTTTGACTAATTTGCCGATTGGTTTCAGAACGTCTTGCATCAAAATGAACTATTTTTTGCCAGCCATTCATTGTGGGAAAAAAGTGATTTTCTCGGCTAGTTAAGCATTTTGAGCAAATGCCGATTGGTTTCAGAACGTCTTGCATCAAAATGAACTATTTTTTGCCAGCCATTCATTGTGGGAAAAAAGTGATTTTCTCGGCGAGTTAAGCATTTTGAGTAATTTACCGATTGATTTCAGAAGGGCTTGCATTAAAATTTACTATTTTTTGCCAGACATTCATTGTGGAAAGAAAGTGATTTTCTCGGCGAGTTAAGCATTTTGAGTAATTTGCCGATTGGTTTCAGAACGGCTTGCATTGAAATTTACTATTATTTGCCAGACATTAATTGTTGGAAAAAAGTGATTTTCTCGGGTAGTTCAGCATTTTGAGTAATTTGCCGATTGGTTTCAGAGCGTCTTGCATTAAAATTAACTATTTTTTGCGAACCTTTCATTGTGGGAACAAAGTGATTTTCTCGGCGAGTTAAGCATTTTGAGTAGTTTGCCGATTGGTTTCAGAACGGCTTGCATTGAAATTTACTATTATTTGCCAGACATTAATTGTGGGAAAGAACTGTTTTTCTCAGCTAGTTAAACATTTTGAGTAATTTGCCGATTGGTTTCAGAACGTCTTGCATCAAAATGAACTATTTTTTGCCAGCCATTCATTGTGGGAAAAAAGTGATTTTCTCGGCGAGTTAAGCATTTTGAGGAATTTACCGATTGATTTCAGAAGGGCTTGCATTAAAATTTACTATTTTTTGCCAGACATTCATTGTGGAAAGAAAGTGATTTTCTCGGCGAGTTAAGCATTTTGAGTAATTTGCGGATAGGGTTCAGAACGGGTTGCATTGAAATTTACTATTATTTGCCAGACATTAATTGTGGGAAAGAAGTGATTTTCTCGGCGAGTTAAGCATTTTGAGAAATTTGCCGATTGGTTTCAGAACGGCTTGCATCAAAATTAACTGTTTTTTGCCAGACATTCATTGTGGGAAAAAAGTGATTTTCTCGGCGAGTTAAGCATTTTGAGTAATTTACCGATTGATTTCAAAACGGCTTGCATTAAAATTTACTATTTTTTGCCAGACATTCATTGTGGAAACAAAGTGATTTTCTCGGCGAGTTAAGCATTTTGAGTAATTTACCGATTGGTTTCAGAACGGCTTGCATCAAAATGAACTATTTTTTGCCAGCCATTCATTGTGGGAAAAAAGTGATTTTCTCGGGTAGTTCAGCATTTTGAGTAATTTGCCGATTGGTTTAAGAACGTCTTGCATCAAAATGAACTATTCATTGTGGGAAAAAAGTGATTTTCTCGGCGAGTTAAGCATTTTGAGTAATTTACCGTTTGATTTCAGAAGGGCTTGCATTAAAATTTACTATTTTTTGCCAGCCATTCATTGTGGAAAGAAAGTGATTTTCTCGGCGAGTTAAGCATTTTGAGTAATTTGCCGATTGGTTTCAGAACGTCTTGCACCAAAATGAACTATTTTTTGCCAGCCATTCATTGTGGGAAAAAATTGATTTTCTCGGCTAGTTAAGCATTTTGAGTAATTTCCCGATTGGTTTCAGAGCGTCTTGCATTAAAATTAACTATTTTTTGCGAACCTTTCATTGTGGGAACAAAGTGATTTTCTCGGCGAGTTAAGCATTTTGAGTAGTTTGCCGATTGGTTTCAGAACGGCTTGCATTGAAATTTACTATTATTTGCCAGACATTCATTGTGGAAAGAAAGTGATTTTCTCGGCGAGTTAAGCATTTTGAGTAATTTGCCGATAGGGTTCAGAACGGGTTGCATTGAAATTTACTATTATTTGCCAGACATTAATTGTGGGAAAGAAGTGATTTTCTCGGCGAGTTAAGCATTTTGAGAAATTTGCCGATTGGTTTCAGAACGGCTTGCATCAAAATTAACTGTTTTTTGCCAGACATTCATTGTGGGAAAAAAGTGATTTTCTCGGCGAGTTAAGCATTTTGAGTAATTTACCGATTGATTTCAGAAGGGCTTGCATTAAAATTTACTATTTTTTGCCAGACATTCATTGTGGAAACAAAGTGATTTTCTCGGCGAGTTAAGCATTTTGAGTAATTTACCGATTGGTTTCAGAACGGCTTGCATTGAAATTTACTATTATTTGCCAGACATTAATTGTGGGAAAGAAGTGATTTTCTCGGCGAGTTCAGCATTTTGAGAAATTTGCCGATTGGTTTCAGAACGGCTTGCATTAAAATTTACTATTTTTTACCAGACATTCATTGTGGAAAGAAAGAGATTTTCTCGGCGAGTTAAGCACGTTGCGTAATTTGCCGATTGGTTTCAGAACGTTTTGCATCAAAATGAACTATTTTTTGCCAGCCATTCATTGTGGGAAAAAAGTGATTTTCTCGGCTAGTTAAGCATTTTGAGTAATTTGCCGATTGGTTTCAGAACGTCTTGCATCAAAATGAACTATTTTTTGCCAGCCATTCATTGTGGGAAAAAAGTGATTTTCTCGGCGAGTTAAGCATTTTGAGTAATTTACCGATTGATTTCAGAAGGGCTTGCATTAAAATTTACTATTTTTTGCCAGACATTCATTGTGGAAAGAAAGTGATTTTCTCGGCGAGTTAAGCATTTTAAGTAATTTGCCGATTGGTTTCAGAACGGCTTGCATTGAAATTTACTATTTTTTGCCAGACATTCATTGTGGAACAAAAGTGATTTTCTCGGCGAGTTAAGCATTTTGAGTAATTTGCCGATTGGTTTCAGAACGGCTTGCATTAAAATTTACTATTTTTTGCCAGACATTCATTGTGGAACGAAAGAGATTTTCTCGGCGAGTTAAGCATTTTGACTAATTTGCCGATTGGTTTCAGAACGTCTTGCATCAAAATGAACTATTTTTTTGCCAGCCATTCATTGTGGGAAAAAAGTGATTTTCTCGGCTAGTTAAGCATTTTGAGCAAATGCCGATTGGTTTCAGAACGTCTTGCATCAAAATGAACTATTTTTTGCCAGCCATTCATTGTGGGAAAAAAGTGATTTTCTCGGCGAGTTAAGCATTTTGAGTAATTTACCGATTGATTTCAGAAGGGCTTGCATTAAAATTTACTATTTTTTGCCAGACATTCATTGTGGAAAGAAAGTGATTTTCTCGGCGAGTTAAGCATTTTGAGTAATTTGCTGATTGGTTTCAGAACGGCTTGCATTGAAATTTACTATTATTTGCCAGACATTAATTGTGGGAAAGAAGTGATTTTCTCGGCGAGTTAAGCATTTTGAGAAATTTGCCGATTGGTTTCAGAACGGCTTGCATCAAAATGAACTATTTTTTGCCAGCCATTCATTGTGGGAAAAAAGTGATTTTCTCGGCTAGTTCAGCATTTTGAGTAATTTGCCGATTGGTTTCAGAACGTCTTGCATCAAAATGAACTATTCATTGTGGGAAAAAAGTGATTTTCTCGGCGAGTTAAGCATTTTGAGCAATTTCCCGTTTGATTTCAGAAGGGCTTGCATTAAAATTTACTACTTTTTGCCAGCCATTCATTGTGGAAAGAAAGTGATTTTCACGGCGAGTTATGCATTTTGAGTAATTTGCCGATTGGTTTCAGAACGTCTTGCACCAAAATGAACTATTTTTTGCCAGCCATTCATTGTGGGAAAAAAATGATTTTCTCGGCTAGTTAAGCATTTTGAGTAATTTGCCGATTGGTTTCAGAGCGTCTTGCATTGAAATATACTATTTTTTGCCAGACATTCATTGTGGAAACAAAGTGATTTTCTCGGCGAGTTACGCATTTTGAGTAATTTGCCGATAGGGTTCAGAACGGGTTGCATTGAAATTTACTATTATTTGCCAGACATTAATTGTGGGAAAGAAGTGATTTTCTCGGCCAGTTAAGCATTTTGAGAAATTTGCCGATTGGTTTCAGAACGGCTTGCATCAAAATTAACTGTTTTTTGCCAGACATTCATTGTGGGAAAAAAGTGATTTTCTCGGCGAGTTAAGCATTTTGAGTAATTTACCGATTGATTTCAGAACGGCTTGCATTAAAATTTACTATTTTTTGCCAGACATTCATTGTGGAAACAAAGTGATTTTCTCGGCGTGTTAAGCATTTTGAGTAATTTACCGATTGGTTTCAGAACGGCTTGCATTAAAATTTACTATTTTTTGCCAGACATTCATTGTGGAAAGAAAGTGATTTTCTCGGCGAGTTAAGCATTTTGAGTAATTTGCCGATTGGTTTCAGAACGGCTTGCATTGAAATTTACTATTATTTGCCAGACATTAATTGTGGGAAAGAAGTGATTTTCTCGGCGAGTTAAGCATTTTGAGAAATTTGCCGATTGGTTTCAGAACGGCTTGCATCAAAATGAACTATTTTTTGCCAGCCATTCATTGTGGGAAAAAAGTGATTTTCTCGGCTAGTTCAGCATTTTGAGTAATTTGCCGATTGGTTTCAGAACGTCTTGCATCAAAATGAACTATTCATTGTGGGAAAAAAGTGATTTTCTCGGCGAGTTAAGCATTTTGAGCAATTTACCGTTTGATTTCAGAAGGGCTTGCATTAAAATTTACTATTTTTTGCCAGCCATTCATTGTGGGAAAAAAATGATTTTCTCGGCTAGTTAAGCATTTTGAGTAATTTGCCGATTGGTTTCAGAGCGTCTTGCATTGAAATTTACTATTTTTTGCCAGACATTCATTGTGGAACAAAAGTGATTTTCTCGGCGAGTTAAGCATTTTGAGTAATTTGCCGATTGGTTTCAGAACGGCTTGCATTAAAATTTACTATTTTTTGCCAGACATTCATTGTGGAACGAAAGAGATTTTCTCGGCGAGTTAAGCATTTTGACTAATTTGCCGATTGGTTTCAGAACGTCTTGCATCAAAATGAACTATTTTTTGCCAGCCATTCATTGTGGGAAAAAAGTGATTTTCTCGGCTAGTTAAGCATTTTGAGCAAATGCCGATTGGTTTCAGAACGTCTTGCATCAAAATGAACTATTTTTTGCCAGCCATTCATTGTGGGAAAAAAGTGATTTTCTCGGCGAGTTAAGCATTTTGAGTAATTTACCGATTGATTTCAGAAGGGCTTGCATTAAAATTTACTATTTTTTGCCAGACATTCATTGTGGAAAGTGATTTTCTCGGCGAGTTAAGCATTTTGAGTAATTTGCCGATTGGTTTCAGAACGGCTTGCATTGAAATTTACTATTATTTGCCAGACATTAATTGTGGGAAAAAAGTGATTTTCTCGGGTAGTTCAGCATTTTGAGTAATTTGCCGATTGGTTTCAGAGCGTCTTGCATTAAAATTAACTATTTTTTGCGAACCTTTCATTGTGGGAACAAAGTGATTTTCTCGGCGAGTTAAGCATTTTGAGTAGTTTGCCGATTGGTTTCAGAACGGCTTGCATTGAAATTTACTATTATTTGCCAGACATTAATTGTGGGAAAGAACTGTTTTTCTCAGCTAGTTAAACATTTTGAGTAATTTGCCGATTGGTTTCAGAACGTCTTGCATCAAAATGAACTATTTTTTGCCAGCCATTCATTGTGGGAAAAAAGTGATTTTCTCGGCGAGTTAAGCATTTTGAGGAATTTACCGATTGATTTCAGAAGGGCTTGCATTAAAATTTACTATTTTTTGCCAGACATTCATTGTGGAAAGAAAGTGATTTTCTCGGCGAGTTAAGCATTTTGAGTAATTTGCGGATAGGGTTCAGAACGGGTTGCATTGAAATTTACTATTATTTGCCAGACATTAATTGTGGGAAAGAAGTGATTTTCTCGGCGAGTTAAGCATTTTGAGAAATTTGCCGATTGGTTTCAGAACGGCTTGCATCAAAATTAACTGTTTTTTGCCAGACATTCATTGTGGGAAAAAAGTGATTTTCTCGGCGAGTTAAGCATTTTGAGTAATTTACCGATTGATTTCAAAACGGCTTGCATTAAAATTTACTATTTTTTGCCAGACATTCATTGTGGAAACAAAGCGATTTTCTCGGCGAGTTAAGCATTTTGAGTAATTTACCGATTGGTTTCAGAACGGCTTGCATCAAAATGAACTATTTTTTGCCAGCCATTCATTGTGGGAAAAAAGTGATTTTCTCGGGTAGTTCAGCATTTTGAGTAATTTGCCGATTGGTTTAAGAACGTCTTGCATCAAAATGAACTATTCATTGTGGGAAAAAAGTGATTTTCTCGGCGAGTTAAGCATTTTGAGTAATTTACCGTTTGATTTCAGAAGGGCTTGCATTAAAATTTACTATTTTTTGCCAGCCATTCATTGTGGAAAGAAAGTGATTTTCTCGGCGAGTTAAGCATTTTGAGTAATTTGCCGATTGGTTTCAGAACGTCTTGCACCAAAATGAACTATTTTTTGCCAGCCATTCATTGTGGGAAAAAATTGATTTTCTCGGCTAGTTAAGCATTTTGAGTAATTTCCCGATTGGTTTCAGAGCGTCTTGCATTAAAATTAACTATTTTTTGCGAACCTTTCATTGTGGGAACAAAGTGATTTTCTCGGCGAGTTAAGCATTTTGAGTAGTTTGCCGATTGGTTTCA
The DNA here is from genome assembly GCF_047496885.1 of Scyliorhinus torazame. Taxonomy (NCBI): domain Eukaryota; kingdom Metazoa; phylum Chordata; class Chondrichthyes; order Carcharhiniformes; family Scyliorhinidae; genus Scyliorhinus; species Scyliorhinus torazame. The sequence goes on along the minus strand of NW_027307887.1, from coordinate 169,343 downwards.
GAACGGCTTGCATTGAAATTTACTATTATTTGCCAGACATTCATTGTGGAAAGAAAGTGATTTTCTCGGCGAGTTAAGCATTTTGAGTAATTTGCCGATAGGGTTCAGAACGGGTTGCATTGAAATTTACTATTATTTGCCAGACATTAATTGTGGGAAAGAAGTGATTTTCTCGGCCAGTTAAGCATTTTGAGAAATTTGCCGATTGGTTTCAGAACGGCTTGCATCAAAATTAACTGTTTTTTGCCAGACATTCATTGTGGGAAAAAAGTGATTTTCTCGGCGAGTTAAGCATTTTGAGTAATTTACCGATTGATTTCAGAACGGCTTGCATTAAAATTTACTATTTTTTGCCAGACATTCATTGTGGAAACAAAGTGATTTTCTCGGCGAGTTAAGCATTTTGAGTAATTTACCGATTGGTTTCAGAACGGCTTGCATTGAAATTTACTATTATTTGCCAGACATTAATTGTGGGAAAGAAGTGATTTTCTCGGCGAGTTCAGCATTTTGAGAAATTTGCCGATTGGTTTCAGAACGGCTTGCATTAAAATTTACTATTTTTTACCAGACATTCATTGTGGAAAGAAAGAGATTTTCTCGGCGAGTTAAGCACGTTGCGTAATTTGCCGATTGGTTTCAGAACGTTTTGCATCAAAATGAACTATTTTTTGCCAGCCATTCATTGTGGGAAAAAAGTGATTTTCTCGGCTAGTTAAGCATTTTGAGTAATTTGCCGATTGGTTTCAGAACGTCTTGCATCAAAATGAACTATTTTTTGCCAGCCATTCATTGTGGGAAAAAAGTGATTTTCTCGGCGAGTTAAGCATTTTGAGTAATTTACCGATTGATTTCAGAAGGGCTTGCATTAAAATTTACTATTTTTTGCCAGACATTCATTGTGGAAAGAAAGTGATTTTCTCGGCGAGTTAAGCATTTTAAGTAATTTGCCGATTGGTTTCAGAACGGCTTGCATTGAAATTTACTATTTTTTGCCAGACATTCATTGTGGAACAAAAGTGATTTTCTCGGCGAGTTAAGCATTTTGAGTAATTTGCCGATTGGTTTCAGAACGGCTTGCATTAAAATTTACTATTTTTTGCCAGACATTCATTGTGGAACGAAAGAGATTTTCTCGGCGAGTTAAGCATTTTGACTAATTTGCCGATTGGTTTCAGAACGTCTTGCATCAAAATGAACTATTTTTTTGCCAGCCATTCATTGTGGGAAAAAAGTGATTTTCTCGGCTAGTTAAGCATTTTGAGCAAATGCCGATTGGTTTCAGAACGTCTTGCATCAAAATGAACTATTTTTTGCCAGCCATTCATTGTGGGAAAAAAGTGATTTTCTCGGCGAGTTAAGCATTTTGAGTAATTTACCGATTGATTTCAGAAGGGCTTGCATTAAAATTTACTATTTTTTGCCAGACATTCATTGTGGAAAGAAAGTGATTTTCTCGGCGAGTTAAGCATTTTAAGTAATTTGCCGATTGGTTTCAGAACGGCTTGCATTGAAATTTACTATTTTTTGCCAGACATTCATTGTGGAACAAAAGTGATTTTCTCGGCGAGTTAAGCATTTTGAGTAATTTGCCGATTGGTTTCAGAACGGCTTGCATTAAAATTTACTATTTTTTGCCAGACATTCATTGTGGAACGAAAGAGATTTTCTCGGCGAGTTAAGCATTTTGACTAATTTGCCGATTGGTTTCAGAACGTCTTGCATCAAAATGAACTATTTTTTTGCCAGCCATTCATTGTGGGAAAAAAGTGATTTTCTCGGCTAGTTAAGCATTTTGAGCAAATGCCGATTGGTTTCAGAACGTCTTGCATCAAAATGAACTATTTTTTGCCAGCCATTCATTGTGGGAAAAAAGTGATTTTCTCGGCGAGTTAAGCATTTTGAGTAATTTACCGATTGATTTCAGAAGGGCTTGCATTAAAATTTACTATTTTTTGCCAGACATTCATTGTGGAAAGAAAGTGATTTTCTCGGCGAGTTAACCATTTTGAGTAATTTGCTGATTGGTTTCAGAACGGCTTGCATTGAAATTTACTATTATTTGCCAGACATTAATTGTGGGAAAGAAGTGATTTTCTCGGCGAGTTAAGCATTTTGAGAAATTTGCCGATTGGTTTCAGTACGGCTTGCATCAAAATGAACTATTTTTTGCCAGCCATTCATTGTGGGAAAAAAGTGATTTTCTCGGCTAGTTCAGCATTTTGAGTAATTTGCCGATTGGTTTCAGAACGTCTTGCATCAAAATGAACTATTCATTGTGGGAAAAAAGTGATTTTCTCGGTGAGTTAAGCATTTTGAGCAATTTCCCGTTTGATTTCAGAAGGGCTTGCATTAAAATTTACTACTTTTTGCCAGCCATTCATTGTGGAAAGAAAGTGATTTTCACGGCGAGTTATGCATTTTGAGTAATTTGCCGATTGGTTTCAGAACGTCTTGCACCAAAATGAACTATTTTTTGCCAGCCATTCATTGTGGGAAAAAAATGATTTTCTCGGCTAGTTAAGCATTTTGAGTAATTTGCCGATTGGTTTCAGAGCGTCTTGCATTGAAATATACTATTTTTTGCCAGACATTCATTGTGGAACAAAAGTGATTTTCTCGGCGAGTTAAGCATTTTGAGTAATTTGCCGATTGGTTTCAGAACGGCTTGCATTAAAATTTACTATTTTTTGCCAGACATTCATTGTGGAACGAAAGAGATTTTCTCGGCGAGTTAAGCATTTTGACTAATTTGCCGATTGGTTTCAGAACGTCTTGCATCAAAATGAACTATTTTTTGCCAGCCATTCATTGTGGGAAAAACGTGATTTTCTCGGCGAGTTAAGAAGCATTTTGAGTAATTTACCGATTGATTTCAGAAGGGCTTGCATTAAAATTTACTATTTTTTGCCAGACATTCATTGTGGAAAGAAAGTGATTTTCTCGGCGAGTTAAGCATTTTGGGTAATTTGCCGATTGGTTTCAGAACGGCTTGCATTGAAATTTACTATTATTTGCCAGCCATTCATTGTGGGAAAAAAGTGATTTTCTCGGGTAGTTCAGCATTTTGAGTAATTTGCCGATTGGTTTCAGAGCGTCTTGCATTAAAATTAACTATTTTTTGCGAACCTTTCATTGTGGGAACAAAGTGATTTTCTCGGCGAGTTAAGCATTTTGAGTAGTTTGCCGATTGGTTTCAGAACGGCTTGCATTGAAATTTACTATTATTTGCCAGACATTAATTGTGGGAAAGAACTGTTTTTCTCGGCTAGTTAAACATTTTGAGTAATTTGCCGATTGGTTTCAGAACGTCTTGCATCAAAATGAACTATTTTTTGCCAGCCATTCATTGTGGGAAAAAAGTGATTTTCTCGGCGAGTTAAGCATTTTGAGGAATTTACCGATTGATTTCAGAAGGGCTTGCATTAAAATTTACTATTTTTTGCCAGACATTCATTGTGGAAAGAAAGTGATTTTCTCGGCGAGTTAAGCATTTTGAGTAATTTGCCGATAGGGTTCAGAACGGGTTGCATTGAAATTTACTGTTATTTGCCAGACATTAATTGTGGGAAAGAAGTGATTTTCTCGGCGAGTTAAGCATTTTGAGAAATTTGCCGATTGGTTTCAGAACGGCTTGCATCAAAATTAACTGTTTTTTGCCAGACATTCATTGTGGGAAAAAAGTGATTTTCTCGGCGAGTTAAGCATTTTGAGTAATTTACCGATTGATTTCAAAACGGCTTGCATTAAAATTTACTATTTTTTGCCAGACATTCATTGTGGAAACAAAGTGATTTTCTCGGCGAGTTAAGCATTTTGAGTAATTTACCGATTGGTTTCAGAACGGCTTGCATTGAAATTTACTATTATTTGCCAGACATTAATTGTGGGAAAGAAGTGATTTTCTCGGCGAGTTCAGCATTTTGAGAAATTTGCCGATTGGTTTCAGAACGGCTTGCATTAAAATTTACTATTTTTTACCAGACATTCATTGTGGAAAGAAAGAGATTTTCTCGGCGAGTTAAGCACTTTGTGTAATTTGCCGATTGGTTTCAGAACGTTTTGCATCAAAATGAACTATTTTTTGCCAGCCATTCATTGTGGGAAAAAAGTGATTTTCTCGGCTAGTTAAGCATTTTGAGTAATTTGCCGATTGGTTTCAGAACGTCTTGCATCAAAATGAACTATTTTTTGCCAGCCATTCATTGTGGGAAAAAAGTGATTTTCTCGGCGAGATAAGCATTTTGAGTAATTTACCGATTGATTTCAGAAGGGCTTGCATTAAAATTTACTATTTTTTGCCAGACATTCATTGTGGAAAGAAAGTGATTTTCTCGGCGAGTTAAGCATTTTGAGTAATTTGCCGATTGGTTTCAGAACGGCTTGCATTGAAATTTACTATGATTTGCCAGACATTAATTGTGGGAAAGAAGTGATTTTCTCGGCGAGTTCAGCATTTTGAGAAATTTGGCGATTGGTTTCATAACGGCTTGCATTAAAATTTACTATTTTTTACCAGACATTCATTGTGGAAAGAAAGAGATTTTCTCGGCGAGTTAAGCACTTTGAGTAATTTGCCGATTGGTTTCAGAACGTCTTGCATCAAAATGAACTATTTTTTGCCAGCCATTCATTGTGGGAAAAAAGTGATTTTCTCGGCTAGTTCAGCATTTTGAGTAATTTGCCGATTGGTTTCAGAACGTCTTGCATCAAAATGAACTATTTTTTGCCAGCCATTCATTGTGGGAAAAAAGTGATTTTCTCGGCGAGTTAAGCATTTTGAGTAATTTACCGATTGATTTCAAAAGGGCTTGCATTAAAATTTACTATTTTTTGCCAGCCATTCATTGTGGAAAGAAAGTGATTTTCTCGGCGAGTTAAGCATTTTGAGTAATTTGCCGATTGGTTTCAGAACGTCTTGCACCAAAATGAACTATTTTTTGCCAGCCATTCATTGTGGGAAAAAATTGATTTTCTCGGCTAGTTAAGCATTTTGAGTAATTTGCCGATTGGTTTCAGAGCGTCTTGCATTAAAAGTAACTATTTTTTCCGAACCTTTCATTGTGGGAACAAAGTGATTTTCTCGGCGAGTTAAGCATTTTGAGTAGTTTGCCGATTGGTTTCAGAACGGCTTGCATTGAAATTTACTATTATTTGCCAGACATTAATTGTGGGAAAGAACTGTTTTTCTCGGATAGTTAAACATTTTGAGTAATTTGCCGATTGGTTTCAGAACGTCTTGCATCAAAATGAACTATTTTTTGCCAGCCATTCATTGTGGGAAAAAAGTGATTTTCTCGGCGAGTTAAGCATTTTGAGGAATTTACCGATTGATTTCAGAAGGGCTTGCATTAAAATTTACTATTTTTTGCCAGACATTCATTGTGGAAAGAAAGTGATTTTCTCGGCGAGTTAAGCATTTTGAGTAATTTGCCGATAGGGTTCAGAACGGGTTGCATTGAAATTTACTGTTATTTGCCAGACATTAATTGTGGGAAAGAAGTGATTTTCTCGGCGAGTTAAGCATTTTGAGAAATTTGCCGATTGGTTTCAGCACGGCTTGCATCAAAATTAACTGTTTTTTGCCAGACATTCATTGTGGGAAAAAAGTGATTTTCTCGGCGAGTTAAGCATTTTGAGTAATTTACCGATTGATTTCAAAACGGCTTGCATTAAAATTTACTATTTTTTGCCAGACATTCATTGTGGAAACAAAGTGATTTTCTCGGCGAGTTAAGCATTTTGAGTAATTTACCGATTGGTTTCAGAACGGCTTGCATTGAAATTTACTATTATTTGCCAGACATTAATTGTGGGAAAGAAGTGATTTTCTCGGCGAGTTCAGCATTTTGAGAAATTTGCCGATTGGTTTCAGAACGGTTTGCATTAAAATTTACTATTTTTTACCAGACATTCATAGTGGAAAGAAAGAGATTTTCTCGGCGAGTTAAGCACTTTGTGTAATTTGCCGATTGGTTTCAGAACGTTTTGCATCAAAATGAACTATTTTTTGCCAGCCATTCATTGTGGGAAAAAAGTGATTTTCTCGGCTAGTTAAGCATTTTGAGTAATTTGCCGATTGGTTTCAGAACGTCTTGCATCAAAATGAACTATTTTTTGCCAGCCATTCATTGTGGGAAAAAAGTGATTTTCTCGGCGAGATAAGCATTTTGAGTAATTTACCGATTGATTTCAGAAGGGCTTGCATTAAAATTTACTATTTTTTGCCAGACATTCATTGTGGAAAGAAAGTGATTTTCTCGGCGAGTTAAGCATTTTGAGTAATTTGCCGATTGGTTTCAGAACGGCTTGCATTGAAATTTACTATGATTTGCCAGACATTAATTGTGGGAAAGAAGTGATTTTCTCGGCGAGTTCAGCATTTTGAGAAATTTGGCGATTGGTTTCATAACGGCTTGCATTAAAATTTACTATTTTTTACCAGACATTCATTGTGGAAAGAAAGAGATTTTCTCGGCGAGTTAAGCACTTTGAGTAATTTGCCGATTGGTTTCAGAACGTCTTGCATCAAAATGAACTATTTTTTGCCAGCCATTCATTGTGGGAAAAAAGTGATTTTCTCGGCTAGTTCAGCATTTTGAGTAATTTGCCGATTGGTTTCAGAACGTCTTGCATCAAAATGAACTATTTTTTGCCAGCCATTCATTGTGGGAAAAAAGTGATTTTCTCGGCGAGTTAAGCATTTTGAGTAATTTACCGATTGATTTCAAAAGGGCTTGCATTAAAATTTACTATTTTTTGCCAGCCATTCATTGTGGAAAGAAAGTGATTTTCTCGGCGAGTTAAGCATTTTGAGTAATTTGCCGATTGGTTTCAGAACGTCTTGCACCAAAATGAACTATTTTTTGCCAGCCATTCATTGTGGGAAAAAATTGATTTTCTCGGCTAGTTAAGCATTTTGAGTAATTTGCCGATTGGTTTCAGAGCGTCTTGCATTAAAAGTAACTATTTTTTCCGAACCTTTCATTGTGGGAACAAAGTGATTTTCTCGGCGAGTTAAGCATTTTGAGTAGTTTGCCGATTGGTTTCAGAACGGCTTGCATTGAAATTTACTATTATTTGCCAGACATTAATTGTGGGAAAGAACTGTTTTTCTCGGATAGTTAAACATTTTGAGTAATTTGCCGATTGGTTTCAGAACGTCTTGCATCAAAATGAACTATTTTTTGCCAGCCATTCATTGTGGGAAAAAAGTGATTTTCTCGGCGAGTTAAGCATTTTGAGGAATTTACCGATTGATTTCAGAAGGGCTTGCATTAAAATTTACTATTTTTTGCCAGACATTCATTGTGGAAAGAAAGTGATTTTCTCGGCGAGTTAAGCATTTTGAGTAATTTGCCGATAGGGTTCAGAACGGGTTGCATTGAAATTTACTATTATTTGCCAGACATTAATTGTGGGAAAGAAGTGATTTTCTCGGCGAGTTAAGCATTTTGAGAAATTTGCCGATTGGTTTCAGCACGGCTTGCATCAAAATTAACTGTTTTTTGCCAGACATTCATTGTGGGAAAAAAGTGATTTTCTCGGCGAGTTAAGCATTTTGAGTAATTTACCGATTGATTTCAAAACGGCTTGCATTAAAATTTACTATTTTTTGCCAGACATTCATTGTGGAAACAAAGTGATTTTCTCGGCGAGTTAAGCATTTTGAGTAATTTACCGATTGGTTTCAGAACGGCTTGCATTGAAATTTACTATTATTTGCCAGACATTAATTGTGGGAAAGAAGTGATTTTCTCGGCGAGTTCAGCATTTTGAGAAATTTGCCGATTGGTTTCAGAACGGTTTGCATTAAAATTTACTATTTTTTACCAGACATTCATAGTGGAAAGAAAGAGATTTTCTCGGCGAGTTAAGCACTTTGTGTAATTTGCCGATTGGTTTCAGAACGTTTTGCATCAAAATGAACTATTTTTTGCCAGCCATTCATTGTGGGAAAAAAGTGATTTTCTCGGCGAGTTAAGCATTTTGAGTAATTTGCCGATTGGTTTCAGAACGTCTTGCATCAAAATGAACTATTTTTTGCCAGCCATTCATTGTGGGAAAAAGGTGATTTTCTCGGCGAGTTAAGCATTTTAAGTAATTTACCGATTGATTTCAGAAGGGCTTGCATTAAAATTTACTATTTTTTGCCAGACATTCATTGTGGAAAGAAAGTGATTTTCTCGGCGAGTTAAGCATTTTGATTAATTTGCCGATTGGTTTCAGAACGGCTTGCATTAAAATTTACTATGATTTGCCAGACATTAATTGTGGGAAAGAAGTGATTTTCTCGGCGAGTTCAGCATTTTGAGAAATTTGGCGATTGGTTTCAGAACGGCTTGCATTAAAATTTACTATTTTTTACCAGACATTCATTGTGGAAAGAAAGAGATTTTCTCGGCGAGTTAAGCACTTTGAGTAATTTGCCGATTGGTTTCAGAACGTCTTGCATCAAAATGAACTATTTTTTGCCAGCCATTCATTGTGGGAATAAAGTGATTTTCTCGGCTAGTTCAGCATTTTGAGTAATTTGCCGATTGGTTTCAGAACGTCTTGCATCAAAATGAACTATTCATTGTGGGAAAAAAGTGATTTTCTCGGCGAGTTAAGCATTTTGAGTAATTTACCGTTTAAATTTCAGAAGGGTTTGCATTAAAATTTACTATTTTTTGCCTGCCATTCATTGTGGAAAGAAAGTGATTTTCTCGGCGAATTAACCATTTTGAGTAATTTGCCGATTGGTTTCAGAACGCCTTGCACCAAAATGAACTATTTTTTGCCAGCCATTCATTGTGGGAAAAAATTGATTTTCTCGGCTAGTTAAGCATTTTGAGTAATTTGCCGATTGGTTTCAGAGCGTCTTGCATTTAAATTAACTATTTTTTGCGATCCTTTCATTGTGGGAACAAAGCGATTTTCTCGGCGAGTTAAGCATTTTGAGTAGTTTGCCGATTGGTTTCAGAACGGCTTGCATTGAAATTTACTATTATTTGCCAGACATTAATTGTGGGAAAGAACTGTTTTTCTCGGCTAGTTAAACATTTTGAGTAATTTGCCGATTGGTTTCAGAACGTCTTGCACCAAAATGAACTATTTTTTGCCAGCCATTCATTGTGGGAAAGAAAGTGATTTTCTCGGCGAGTTAAGCATTTTGAGTAATTTGCCGATTGGTTTCAGAACGGTTTGCATTGAAATTTACTATTTTTTGCCAGCCATTCATTGTGGGAAAAAGTGATTTTCTCGGCTAGTTAAGCATTTTGAGCAAATGCCGATTGGTTTCAGAACGTCTTGCATCAAAATGAACTATTTTGTGCCAGCCATTCATTGTGGGAAAAAAGTGATTTTCTCGGCGAGTTAAGCATTTTGAGTAATTTACCGATTGATTTCAGAAGGGCTTGCATTAAAATTTACTATTTTTTGCCAGACATTCATTGTGGAAAGAAAGTGATTTTCTCGGCGAGTTAAGCATTTTGAGTAATTTGCCGATTGGTTTCAGAACGGCTTGCATTGAAATTTACTATTATTTGCCAGACATTAATTGTGGGAAAGAAGTGATTTTCTCGGCGAGTTAAGCATTTTGAGAAATTTGCCGATTGGTTTCAGAACGGCTTGCATCAAAATGAACTATTTTTTGCCAGCCATTCATTGTGGGAAAAAAGTGATTTTCTCGGCTAGTTCAGCATTTTGAGTAATTTGCCGATTGGTTTCAGAACGTCTTGCATCAAAATGAACTATTCATTGTGGGAAAAAAGTGATTTTTTCGGCGAGTTAAGCATTTTGAGTAATTTACCGTTTGATTTCAGAAGGGCTTGCATTAAAATTTACTATTTTTTGCCAGCCATTCATTGTGGAAAGAAAGTGATTTTCTCGGCGAGTTAAGCATTTTGAGTAATTTGCCGATTGGTTTCAGAACGTCTTGCACCAAAATGAACTATTTTTTTGCCAGCCATTCATTGTGGGAAAAAACTGATTTTCTCGGCTAGTTAAGCATTTTGACTAATTTGCCGATTGGTTTCAGAACGTCTTGCATCAAAATGAACTATTTTTTGCCAGCCATTCATTGTGGGAAAAAAGTGATTTTCTCGGCTAGTTAAGTATTTTGAGCAAATGCCGATTGGTTTCAGAACAGCTTGCATTAAAATTTACTATTTTTTGCCAGACATTCATTGTGGAACGAAAGAGATTTTCTCGGCGAGTTAAGCATTTTGACTAATTTGCCGATTGGTTTCAGAACGTCTTGCATCAAAATGAACTATTTTTTGCCAGCCAATCATTGTGGGAAAAAAGTGATTTTCTCGGCTAGTTAAGCATTTTGAGCAAATGGCGATTGGTTTCAGAACGTCTTGCATCAAAATGAACTATTTCTTGCCAGCCATTCATTGTGGGAAAAAAGTGATTTTCTCGGCGAGTTAAGCATTTTGAGTAATTTACCGATTGATTTCAGAAGGGCTTGCATTAAAATTAACTATTTTTTGCCAACCTTTCATTGTGGGAACAAAGTGATTTTCTCGGCGAGTTAAGCATTTTGAGTAGTTTGCCGATTGGTTTCAGAACGGGTTGCATTGAAATTTACTATTATTTGCCAGACATTAATTGTGGGAAAGAAGTGATTTTCTCGGCGAGTTAAGCATTTTGAGAAATTTGCCGATTGGTTTCAGAACGGCTTGCATCAAAATTAACTGTTTTTTGCCAGACATTCATTGTCGGAAAAAAGTGATTTTCTCGGCGAGTTAAGCATTTTGAGTAATTTACTGATTGATTTCAGAACGGCTTGCATTAAAATTTACTATTTTTTGCCAGACATTCATTGTGGAAAGAAAGTGATTTTCTCGGCGAGTTAAGCATTTTGAGTAATTTACCGATTGGTTTCAGAACCGTTTGCATTGAAATTTACTATTATTTGCCAGACATTAATTGCCGGAAAAAAGTGATTTTCTCGGCTAGTGAAGCATTTTGAGTAATTTGCCGATTGGTTTCAGAACGTCTTGCATCAAAATGAACTATTTTTTGCCAACCTTTCATTGTGGGAACAAAGTGATTTTCTCGGCGAGTTAAGCATTTTGAGTAGTTTGCCGATTGGTTTCAGAACGGGTTGCATTGAAATTTACTATTATTTGCCAGACATTAATTGTGGGAAAGAAGTGATTTTCTCGGCGAGTTAAGCATTTTGAGAAATTTGCCGATTGGTTTCAGAACGGCTTGCATCAAAATTAACTGTTTTTTGCCAGACATTCATTGTGGGAAAAAAGTGATTTTCTCGGCGAGTTAAGCATTTTGAGTAATTTACTGATTGATTTCAGAACGGCTTGCATTAAAATTTACTATTTTTTGCCAGACATTCATTGTGGAAAGAAAGTGATTTTCTCGGCGAGTTAAGCATTTTGAGTAATTTACCGATTGGTTTCAGAACCGCTTGCATTGAAATTTACTATTATTTGCCAGGCATTAATTGTGGGAAAGAAGTGATTTTCTCGGCGAGTTCAGCATTTTGAGAAATTTGCCGATTGGTTTCAGAACGGCTTGCATTAAAATTTACTATTTTTTACCAGACATTCATTGTGGAAAGAAAGAGATTTTCTCGGCGAGTTAAGCACTTTGAGTAATTTGCCGATTGGTTTCAGAACGTCTTGCATCAAAACGAACTATTTTTTGCCAGCCATTCATTGTCGGAAAAAAGTGATTTTCTCGGCTAGTTAAGCATTTTGAGTAATTTGCCGATTGGTTTCAGAACGTCTTGCATCAAAATTAACTATTTTTTGCCAGCCATTCAGTGTGGGAAAAAAGTGATTTTCTCGGCGAGTTCAGCATTTTGAGTAATTTACCGATTGATTTCAGAAGGGCTTGCATTAAAATTTACTATTTTTTGCCAGACATTCATTGTGGAACGAAAGAGATTTTCTCGGCGAGTTAAGCATTTTGACTAATTTGCCGATTGGTTTCAGAACGTCTTGCATCAAAATGAACTATTTTTTGCCAGCCATTCATTGTGGGAAAAAAGTGATTTTCTCGGCTAGTTAAGCATTTTGAGTAATTTACCGATTGATTTCAGAACGTCTTGCATTAAAATTTACTATTTTTTGCCAGACATTCATTGTGGAAAGAAAGTGATTTTCTCGGCGAGTTAAGCATTTTGAGTAATTTGCCGATTGGTTTCAGAACGGCTTGCATTGAAATTTACTATTATTTGCCAGACATTAATTGTGGGAAAAAAGTGATTTTCTCGGCGAGTTAAGCATTTTGAGTAATTTACCGTTTGATTTCAGAACGTCTTGCACCAAAATGAACTATTTTTTGCCAGCCATTCATTGTGGGAAAAAAGTGATTTTCTCGGCTAGTTAAGCATTTTGAGCAAATGCCGATTGGTTTCAGAACGTCTTGCATCAAAATGAACTATTTTGTGCCAGCCATTCATTGTGGGAAAAAAGTGATTTTCTCGGCGAGTTAAGCATTTTGAGTAATTTACCGATTGATTTCAGAAGGGCTTGCATTAAAATTTACTATTTTTTGCCAGACATTCATTGTGGAAAGAAAGTGATTTTCTCGGCGAGTTAAGCATTTTGAGTAATTTGCCGATTGGTTTCAGAACGGCTTGCATTGAAATTTACTATTATTTGCCAGACATTAATTGTGGGAAAGAAGTGATTTTCTCGGCGAGTTAAGCATTTTGAGAAATTTGCCGATTGGTTTCAGAACGGCTTGCATCAAAATGAACTATTTTTTGCCAGCCATTCATTGTGGGAAAAAAGTGATTTTCTCGGCTAGTTCAGCATTTTGAGTAATTTGCCGATTGGTTTCAGAACGTCTTGCATCAAAATGAACTATTCATTGTGGGAAAAAAGTGATTTTTTCGGCGAGTTAAGCATTTTGAGTAATTTACCGTTTGATTTCAGAAGGGCTTGCATTAAAATTTACTATTTTTTGCCAGCCATTCATTGTGGAAAGAAAGTGATTTTCTCGGCGAGTTAAGCATTTTGAGTAATTTGCCGATTGGTTTCAGAACGTCTTGCACCAAAATGAACTATTTTTTTGCCAGCCATTCATTGTGGGAAAAAACTGATTTTCTCGGCTAGTTAAGCATTTTGACTAATTTGCCGATTGGTTTCAGAACGTCTTGCATCAAAATGAACTATTTTTTGCCAGCCATTCATTGTGGGAAAAAAGTGATTTTCTCGGCTAGTTAAGTATTTTGAGCAAATGCCGATTGGTTTCAGAACAGCTTGCATTAAAATTTACTATTTTTTGCCAGACATTCATTGTGGAACGAAAGAGATTTTCTCGGCGAGTTAAGCATTTTGACTAATTTGCCGATTGGTTTCAGAACGTCTTGCATCAAAATGAACTATTTTTTGCCAGCCAATCATTGTGGGAAAAAAGTGATTTTCTCGGCTAGTTAAGCATTTTGAGCAAATGGCGATTGGTTTCAGAACGTCTTGCATCAAAATGAACTATTTCTTGCCAGCCATTCATTGTGGGAAAAAAGTGATTTTCTCGGCGAGTTAAGCATTTTGAGTAATTTACCGATTGATTTCAGAAGGGCTTGCATTAAAATTAACTATTTTTTGCCAACCTTTCATTGTGGGAACAAAGTGATTTTCTCGGCGAGTTAAGCATTTTGAGTAGTTTGCCGATTGGTTTCAGAACGGGTTGCATTGAAATTTACTATTATTTGCCAGACATTAATTGTGGGAAAGAAGTGATTTTCTCGGCGAGTTAAGCATTTTGAGAAATTTGCCGATTGGTTTCAGAACGGCTTGCATCAAAATTAACTGTTTTTTGCCAGACATTCATTGTCGGAAAAAAGTGATTTTCTCGGCGAGTTAAGCATTTTGAGTAATTTACTGATTGATTTCAGAACGGCTTGCATTAAAATTTACTATTTTTTGCCAGACATTCATTGTGGAAAGAAAGTGATTTTCTCGGCGAGTTAAGCATTTTGAGTAATTTACCGATTGGTTTCAGAACCGTTTGCATTGAAATTTACTATTATTTGCCAGACATTAATTGCCGGAAAAAAGTGATTTTCTCGGCTAGTGAAGCATTTTGAGTAATTTGCCGATTGGTTTCAGAACGTCTTGCATCAAAATGAACTATTTTTTGCCAACCTTTCATTGTGGGAACAAAGTGATTTTCTCGGCGAGTTAAGCATTTTGAGTAGTTTGCCGATTGGTTTCAGAACGGGTTGCATTGAAATTTACTATTATTTGCCAGACATTAATTGTGGGAAAGAAGTGATTTTCTCGGCGAGTTAAGCATTTTGAGAAATTTGCCGATTGGTTTCAGAACGGCTTGCATCAAAATTAACTGTTTTTTGCCAGACATTCATTGTGGGAAAAAAGTGATTTTCTCGGCGAGTTAAGCATTTTGAGTAATTTACTGATTGATTTCAGAACGGCTTGCATTAAAATTTACTATTTTTTGCCAGACATTCATTGTGGAAAGAAAGTGATTTTCTCGGCGAGTTAAGCATTTTGAGTAATTTACCGATTGGTTTCAGAACCGCTTGCATTGAAATTTACTATTATTTGCCAGGCATTAATTGTGGGAAAGAAGTGATTTTCTCGGCGAGTTCAGCATTTTGAGAAATTTGCCGATTGGTTTCAGAACGGCTTGCATTAAAATTTACTATTTTTTACCAGACATTCATTGTGGAAAGAAAGAGATTTTCTCGGCGAGTTAAGCACTTTGAGTAATTTGCCGATTGGTTTCAGAACGTCTTGCATCAAAACGAACTATTTTTTGCCAGCCATTCATTGTCGGAAAAAAGTGATTTTCTCGGCTAGTTAAGCATTTTGAGTAATTTGCCGATTGGTTTCAGAACGTCTTGCATCAAAATTAACTATTTTTTGCCAGCCATTCAGTGTGGGAAAAAAGTGATTTTCTCGGCGAGTTCAGCATTTTGAGTAATTTACCGATTGATTTCAGAAGGGCTTGCATTAAAATTTACTATTTTTTGCCAGACATTCATTGTGGAACGAAAGAGATTTTCTCGGCGAGTTAAGCATTTTGACTAATTTGCCGATTGGTTTCAGAACGTCTTGCATCAAAATGAACTATTTTTTGCCAGCCATTCATTGTGGGAAAAAAGTGATTTTCTCGGCTAGTTAAGCATTTTGAGTAATTTACCGATTGATTTCAGAACGTCTTGCATTAAAATTTACTATTTTTTGCCAGACATTCATTGTGGAAAGAAAGTGATTTTCTCGGCGAGTTAAGCATTTTGAGTAATTTGCCGATTGGTTTCAGAACGGCTTGCATTGAAATTTACTATTATTTGCCAGACATTAATTGTGGGAAAAAAGTGATTTTCTCGGCGAGTTAAGCATTTTGAGTAATTTACCGTTTGATTTCAGAACGTCTTGCACCAAAATGAACTATTTTTTGCCAGCCATTCATTGTGGGAAAAAAGTGATTTTCTCGGCTAGTTAAGCATTTTGAGTAATTTGCCGATTGGTTTCAGAGCGTCTTGCATTAAAATTAACTATTTTTTGCCAACCTTTCATTGTGGGAACAAAGTGATTTTCTCGGCGAGTTAAGCATTTTGAGTAGTTTGCCGATTGGTTTCAGAACGGGTTGCATTGAAATTTACTATTATTTGCCAGACATTAATTGTGGGAAAGAAGTGATTTTCTCGGCGAGTTTAGCATTTTGAGAAATTTGCCGATTGGTTTCAGAACGGCTTGCATCAAAATTAACTGTTTTTTGCCAGACATTCATTGTGGGAAAAAAGTGATTTTCTCGGCGAGTTAAGCATTTTGAGTAATTTACTGATTGATTTCAGAACGGCTTGCATTAAAATTTACTATTTTTTGCCAGACATTCATTGTGGAAAGAAAGTGATTTTCTCGGCGAGTTAAGCATTTTGAGTAATTTACCGATTGGTTTCAGAACCGCTTGCATTGAAATTTACTATTATTTGCCAGACATTAATTGTGGGAAAGAAGTGATTTTCTCGGCGAGTTCAGCATTTTGAGAAATTTGCCGATTGGTTTCAGAACGGCTTGCATTAAAATTTACTATTTTTTACCAGACATTCATTGTGGAAAGAAAGAGATTTTCTCGGCGAGTTAAGCACTTTGAGTAATTTGCCGATTGGTTTCAGAACGTCTTGCATCAAAATGAACTATTTTTTGCCAGCCATTCATTGCCGGAAAAAAGTGATTTTCTCGGCTAGTTAAGCATTTTGAGTAATTTGCCGATTGGTTTCAGAACGGCTTGCATTGAAATTTACTATTATTTGCCAGACATTATTTGTGGGAAAGAAGTGATTTTCTCGGCGAGTTAAGCATTTTGAGAAATTTGCCGATTGGTTTCAGAACGGCTTGCATCAAAATGAACAATTTTTTGCCAGCCATTCATTGTGGGAAAAAAGTGATTTTCCCGGCTAGTTCAGCATTTTGAGTAATTTGCCGATTGGTTTCAGAATGTCTTGCATCAAAATGAACTATTCATTGTGGGAAAAAAGTGATTTCCTCGGCGCGTTAAGCATTTTGAGCAATTTACCGTTTGATTTCAGAAGGGCTTGCATTAAAATTTACTATTTTTTGCCAGCCATTCATTGTGGAAAGAAAGTGATTTTCACGGCGAGTTATGCATTTTGAGTAATTTGCCGATTGGTTTCAGAACGTCTTGCACCAAAATGA
The DNA here is from genome assembly GCF_047496885.1 of Scyliorhinus torazame. Classification (NCBI taxonomy): domain Eukaryota; kingdom Metazoa; phylum Chordata; class Chondrichthyes; order Carcharhiniformes; family Scyliorhinidae; genus Scyliorhinus; species Scyliorhinus torazame. Next base: position 152,700 of record NW_027307887.1, on the reverse strand, counting down.
ACTATTTTTTGCCAGCCATTCATTGTGGGAAAAAAATGATTTTCTCGGCTAGTTAAGCATTTTGAGTAATTTGCCGATTGGTTTCAGAGCGTCTTGCATTGAAATTTACTATTTTTTGCCAGACATTCATTGTGGAACAAAAGTGATTTTCTCGGCGAGTTAAGCATTTTGAGTAATTTGCCGATTGGTTTCAGAATGGCTTGCATTAAAATTTACTATTTTTTGCCAGACATTCATTGTGGAACGAAAGAGATTTTCTCGGCGAGTTAAGCATTTTGACTAATTTGCCGATTGGTTTCAGAACGTCTTGCATCAAAATGAACTATTTTTTGCCAGCCATTCATTGTGGGAAAAAAGTGATTTTCTCGGCTAGTTAAGCATTTTGAGCAAATGCTGATTGGTTTCAGAACGTCTTGCATCAAAATGAACTATTTTTTGCCAGCCATTCATTGTGGGAAAAAAGTGATTTTCTCGGCGAGTTAAGCATTTTGAGTAATTTACCGATTGATTTCAGAAGGGCTTGCATTAAAATTTACTATTTTTTGCCAGACATTCATTGTGGAAAGAAAGTGATTTTCTCGGCGAGTTAAGCATTTTGAGTAATTTGCCGATTGGTTTCAGAACAGCTTGCATTGAAATTTACTATTATTTGCCAGACATTAATTGTGGGAAAGAAGTGATTTTCTCTGCGAGTTAAGCATTTTGAGAAATTTGCCGATTGGTTTCAGAACGGCTTGCATCAAAATGAACTATTTTTTGCCAGCCAATCATTGTGGGAAAAAAGTGATTTTCTCGGGTAGTTCAGCATTTTGAGTAATTTGCCGATTGGTTTCAGAACGTCTTGCATCAAAATGAACTTTCATTGTGGGAAAAAAGTGATTTTCTCGGCGAGTTAAGCATTTTGAGTAATTTACCGTTTGATTTCAGAAGGGCTTGCATTAAAATTTACTATTTTTTGCCAGCCATTCATTGTGGAAAGAAAGTGATTTTCTCGGCGAGTTAAGCATTTTGAGTAATTTGCCGATTGGTTTCAGAACGTCTTGCACCAAAATGAACTATTTTTTGCCCGCCATTCATTGTGGGAAAAAATTGATTTTCTCGGCTAGTTAAGCATTTTGAGTAATTTGCCGATTGGTTTCAGAGCGTCTTGCATTAAAATTAACTATTTTTTGCGAACCTTTCATTGTGGGAACAAAGTGATTTTCTCGGCGAGTTAAGCATTTTGAGTAGTTTGCCGATTGGTTTCAGAACGGCTTGCATTGAAATTTACTATTATTTGCCAGACATTAATTGTGGGAAAGAAGTGATTTTCTCGGCGAGTTAAGCATTTTGAGAAATTTGCCGATTGGTTTCAGAACGGCTTGCATCAAAATTAACTGTTTTTTGCCAGACATTCATTGTGGGAAAAAAGTGATTTTCTCGGCGAGTTAAGCATTTTGAGTAATTTACCGATTGATTTCAAAACGGCTTGCATTAAAATTTACTATTTTTTGCCAGACATTCATTGTGGAAAGAAAGTGATTTTCTCGGCGAGTTAAGCATTTTGAGTAATTTACCGATTGGTTTCAGAACGGCTTGCATTGAAATTTACTATTATTTGCCAGACATTAATTGTGGGAAAGAAGTGATTTTCTCGGCGAGTTCAGCATTTTGAGAAATTTGCCGATTGTTTTCAGAACGGCTTGCATTAAAATTTACTATTTTTTACCAGACATTCATTGTGGAAAGAAAGAGATTTTCTCGGCGAGTTAAGCACTTTGTGTAATTTGCCGATTGGTTTCAGAACGTTTTGCATCAAAATGAACTATTTTTTGCCAGCCATTCATTGTGGGAAAAAAGTGATTTTCTCGGCTAGTTCAGCATTTTGAGTAATTTGCCGATTGGTTTCAGAACGTCTTGCATCAAAATGAACTATTTTTTGCCAGCCATTCATTGTGGGAAAAAAGTGATTTTCTCGGCGAGTTAAGCATTTTGAGTAATTTACCGATTGATTTCAAAAGGGCTTGCATTAAAATTTACTATTTTTTGCCAGACATTCATTGTGGAAAGAAAGTGATTTTCTCGGCGAGTTAAGCATTTTGAGTAATTTGCCGATTGGTTTCAGAACGGCTTGCATTGACATTTACTATGATTTGCCAGACATTAATTGTGGGAAAGAAGTGATTTTCTCGGCGAGTTCAGCATTTTGAGTAATTTGCCGATTGGTTTCAGAGCGTCTTGCATTAAAATTAACTATTTTTTGCGAACCTTTCATTGTGGGAACAAAGTGATTTTCTCGGCGAGTTAAGCATTTTGAGTAGTTTGCCGATTGGTTTCAGAACGGCTTGCATTGAAATTTACTATTATTTGCCAGACATTAATTGTGGGAAAGAACTGTTTTTCTCGGCTAGTTAAACATTTTGAGTAATTTGCCGATTGGTTTCAGAACGTCTTGCACCAAAATGAACTATTTTTTGCCAGCCATTCATTGTGGGAAAGAAAGTGATTTTCTCGGCGAGTTAAGCATTTTGAGTAATTTGCCGATTGGTTTCAGAACGGTTTGCATTGAAATTTACTATTATTTGCCAGCCATTAATTGTGGGAAAGAAGTGATTTTCTCGGCGAGTTAAGCATTTTGAGAAATTTGCCGATTGGTTTCAGAACGGCTTGCATCAAAATTAACTGTTTTTTGCCAGACATTCATTGTGGGAAAAAAGTGATTTTCTCGGCGAGTTAAGCATTTTGAGTTATTTGCCGATTAGTTTCAGAACGTCTTGCATTGAAATTTATTATTTTTTGCCAGACATTCATTGTGGAACAAAAGTGATTTTCTCGGCGAGTTAAGCATTTTGAGTAATTTGCCGATTGGTTTCAGAACGGCTTGCATTAAAATTTACTATTTTTTGCCAGACATTCATTGTGGAACGAAAGAGATTTTCTCGGCGAGTTAAGCATTTTGACTAATTTGCCGATTGGTTTCAGAACGTCTTGCATCAAAATGAACTATTTTTTGCCAGCCATTCATTGTGGGAAACAGTGATTTTCTCGGCTAGTTAAGCATTTTGAGCAAATGCCGAATGGTTTCAGAACGTCTTGCATCAAAATGAACTATTTTTTGCCAGCCATTCATTGTGGGAACAAAGTGATTTTCTCGGCGAGTTAAGCATTTTGAGTAGTTTGCCGATTGGTTTCAGAAGGGCTTGCATTGAAATTTACTATTATTTGCCAGACATTAATTGTGGGAAAGAACTGTTTTTCTCGGCTAGTTAAACATTTTGAGTAATTTGCCGATTGGTTTCAGAACGTCTTGCATCAAAATGAACTATTTTTTGCCAGCCATTCATTGTGGGAAAAAAGTGATTTTCTCGGCGAGTTAAGCATTTTGAGGAATTTACCGATTGATTTCAGAAGGGCTTGCATTAAAATTTACTATTTTTTGCCAGACATTCATTGTGGAAAGAAAGTGATTTTCTCGGCGAGTTAAGCATTTTGAGTAATTTGCCGATAGGGTTCAGAACGGGTTGCATTGAAATTTACTATTATTTGCCAGACATTAATTGTGGGAAAGAAGTGATTTTCTCGGCGAGTTAAGCATTTTGAGAAATTTGCCGATTGGTTTCAGAACGGCTTGCATCAAAATTAACTGTTTTTTGCCAGTCATTCATTGTGGGAAAAAAGTGATTTTCTCGGCGAGTTAAGCATTTTGAGTAATTTACCGATTGATTTCAAAACGGCTTGCATTAAAATTTACTATTTTTTGCCAGACATTCATTGTGGAAACAAAGTGATTTTCTCGGCGAGTTAAGCATTTTGAGTAATTTACCGATTGGTTTCAGAACGGCTTGCATTGAAATTTACTATTATTTGCCAGACATTAATTGTGGGAAAGAAGTGATTTTCTCGGCGAGTTCAGCATTTTGAGAAATTTGCCGATTGGTTTCAGAACGGCTTGCATTAAAATTTACTATTTTTTAACCAGACATTCATTGTGGAAAGAAAGAGATTTTCTCGGCGAATTAAGCACTTTGTGTAATTTGCCGATTGGTTTCAGAACGTTTTGCATCAAAATGAACTATTTTTTGCCAGCCATTCATTGTGGGAAAAAAGTGATTTTCTCGGCTAGTTAAGCATTTTGAGTAATTTGCCGATTGGTTTCAGAACGTCTTGCATCAAAATGAACTATTTTTTGCCAGCCATTCATTGTGGGAAAAAAGTGATTTTCTCGGCGAGTTAAGCATTTTGAGTAATTTACCGATTGATTTCAGAAGGGCTTGCATTAAAATTTACTATTTTTTGCCAGACATTCATTGTGGAAAGAAAGTGATTTTCTCGGCGAGTTAAGCATTTTGAGTAATTTGCCGATTGGTTTCAGAACGGCTTGCATTGAAATTTACTATGATTTGCCAGACATTAATTGTGGGAAAGAAGTGATTTTCTCGGCGAGTTCAGCATTTTGAGAAATTTGGCGATTGGTTTCAGAACGGCTTGCATTAAAATTTACTATTTTTTACCAGACATTCATTGTGGAAAGAAAGAGACTTTCTCGGCGAGTTAAGCACTTTGAGTAATTTGCCGATTGGTTTCAGAACGTCTTGCATCAAAATGAACTATTTTTTGCCAGCCATTCATTGTGGGAAAAAAGTGATTTTCACGGCTAGTTCAGCATTTTGAGTAATTTGCCGATTGGTTTCAGAACGTCTTGCATCAAAATGAACTATTTTTTGCCAGCCATTCATTGTGGGAAAAAAGTGATTTTCTCGGCGAGTTAAGCATTTTGAGTAATTTACCGATTGATTTCAAAAGGGCTTGCATTAAAATTTACTATTTTTTGCCAGACATTCATTGTGGAAAGAAAGTGATTTTCTCGGCGAGTTAAGCATTTTGAGTAATTTGCCGATTGGTTTCAGAACGGCTTGCATTGAAATTTACTATGATTTGCCAGACATTAATTGTGGGAAAGAAGTGATTTTCTCGGCGAGTTCAGCATTTTGAGTAATTTGCCGATTGGTTTCAGAGCATCTTGCATTAAAATTAACTATTTTTTGCGAACCTTTCATTGTGGGAACAAAGTGATTTTCTCGGCGAGTTAAGCATTTTGAGTAGTTTGCCGATTGGTTTCAGAACGGCTTGCATTGAAATTTACTATTATTTGCCAGACATTAATTGTGGGAAAGAACTGTTTTTCTCGGCTAGTTAAACATTTTGAGTAATTTGCCGATTGGTTTCAGAACGTCTTGCACCAAAATGAACTATTTTTTGCCAGCCATTCATTGTGGGAAAGAAGTGATTTTCTCGGCGAGTTAAGCATTTTGAGAAATTTGCCGATTGGTTTCAGAACGGCTTGCATCAAAATTAACTGTTTTTTGCCAGACATTCATTGTGGGAAAAAAGTGATTTTCTCGGCGAGTTAAGCATTTTGAGTTATTTGCCGATTAGTTTCAGAACGTCTTGCATTGAAATTTACTATTTTTTGCCAGACATTCATTGTGGAACAAAAGTGATTTTCTCGGCGAGTTAAGCATTTTGAGTAATTTGCCGATTGGTTTCAGAACGGCTTGCATTAAAATTTACAATTTTTTGCCAGACATTCATTGTGGAACGAAAGAGATTTTCTCGGCGAGTTAAGCATTTTGACTAATTTGCCGATTGGTTTCAGAACGTCTTGCATCAAAATGAACTATTTTTTGCCAGCCATTCATTGTGGGAAAAAGTGATTTTCTCGGCTAGTTAAGCATTTTGAGCAAATGCCGATTGGTTTCAGAACGTCTTGCATCAAAATGAACTATTTTTTGCCAGCCATTCATTGTGGGAAAAAAGTGATTTTCTCGGCTAGTTAAGCATTTTGAGCAAATGCCGATTGGTTTCAGAACGTCTTGCATCAAAATGAACTATTTTTTGCCAGCCATTCATTGTGGGAAAAAAGTGATTTTCTCGGCGAGTTAAGCATTTTGAGTAATTTACCGATTGATTTCAGAAGGGCTTGCATTAAAATTTACTATTTTTTGCCAGACATTCATTGTGGAAAGAAAGTGATTTTCTCGGCGAGTTAAGCATTTTGAGTAATTTGCCGATTGGTTTCAGAACGGCTTGCATTGAAATTTACTATTATTTGCCAGACATTAATTGTGGGAAAGAAGTGATTTTCTCGGCGAGTTAAGCATTTTGAGAAATTTGCCGATTGGTTTCAGAACGGCTTGCATCAAAATGAACTATTTTTTGCCAGGCATTCATTGTGGGAAAAAAGTGATTTTCTCGGCTAGTTCAGCATTTTGAGTAATTTGCCGATTGGTTTCAGAACGTCTTGCATCAAAATGAACTATTTTTTGCCAGCCATTCATTGTGGGAAAAAAGTGATTTTCTCGGCTAGTTAAGCATTTTGAGCAAATGGCGATTGGCTTCAGAACGTCTTGCATCAAAATGAACTATTTCTTGCCAGCCATTCATTGTGGGAAAAAAGTGATTTTCTCGGCGAGTTAAGCATTTTGAGTAATTTACCGATTGATTTCAGAACGTCTTGCTTCAAAATTAACTATTTTTTGCCAACCTTTCATTGTGGGAACAAAGTGATTTTCTCGGCGAGTTAAGCATTTTGAGTAGTTTGCCGATTGGTTTCAGAACGGGTTGCATTGAAATTTACTATTATTTGCCAGACATTAATTGTGGGAAAGAAGTGATTTTCTCGGCGAGTTAAGCATTTTGAGAAATTTGCCGATTGGTTTCAGAACGGCTTGCATCAAAATTAACTGTTTTTTGCCAGACATTCATTGTGGGAAAACAGTGATTTTCTCGGCGAGTTAAGCATTTTGACTAATTTACTGATTGATTTCAGAACGGCTTGCATTAAAATTTACTATTTTTTGCCAGACATTCATTGTGGAAAGAAAGTGATTTTCTCGGCGAGTTAAGCATTTTGAGTAATTTACCGATTGGTTTCAGAACCGCTTGCATTGAAATTTACTATTATTTGCCAGGCATTAATTGTGGGAAAGAAGTGATTTTCTCGGCGAGTTCAGCATTTTGAGAAATTTGCCGATTGGTTTCAGAACGGCTTGCATTAAAATTTACTATTTTTACCAGACATTCATTGTGGAAAGAAAGAGATTTTCTCGGCGAGTTAAGCACTTTGAGTAATTTGCCGATTGGTTTCAGAACGTCTTGCATCAAAATGAACTATTTTTTGCCAGCCATTCATTGTCGGAAAAAAGTGATTTTCTCGGCTAGTTCAGCATTTTGAGTAATTTGCCGATTGGTTTCAGAACGGGTTGCATTGAAATCTACTATTATTTGCCAGACATTAATTGTGGGAAAGAAGTGATTTTCTCGGCGAGTTAAGCATTTTGAGAAATTTGCCGATTGGTTTCAGAACGGCCTGCATCAAAATTAACTGTTTTTTGCCAGACATTCATTGTGGAAAGAAAGTGATTTTCTCGGCGAGTTAAGCATTTTGAGTAATTTACCGTTTGGTTTCAGAACCGCTTGCATTGAAATTTACTATTATTTGCCAGGCATTAATTGTGGGAAAGAAGTGATTTTCTCGGCGAGTTCAGCATTTTGAGAAATTTGCCGATTGGTTTCAGAACGGCTTGCATTGAAATTTACTATTATTTGCCAGACATTAATTGTGGGAAAGAAGTGATTTTCTCGGCGAGTTCAGCATTTTGAGAAATTTGCCGATTGGTTTCAGAACGGCTTGCATTAAAATTTACTATTTTTTACCAGACATTCATTGTGGAAAGAAAGAGATTTTCTCGGCGAGTTAAGCACTTTGAGTAATTTGCCGATTGGTTTCAGAACGTCTTGCATCAAAATGAACTATTTTTTGCCTGCCATTCATTGCCGGAAAAAAGTGATTTTTCTCGGCTAGTTAAGCATTTTGAGTAATTTGCCGATTGGTTTCAGAACGTCTTGCATCAAAATGAACTATTTTTTGCCAACCTTTCATTGTGGGAACAAAGTGATTTTCTCGGCGAGTTAAGCATTTTGAGTAGTTTGCCGATTGGTTTCAGAACCGCTTGCATTGAAATTTACTATTATTTGCCAGGCATTAATTGTGGGAAAGCAGTGATTTTCTCGGCGAGTTCAGCATTTTGAGAAATTTGCCGATTGGTTTCAGAACGGCTTGCATTAAAATTTACTATTTTTTACCAGACATTCATTGTGGAAAGAAAGAGATTTTCTCGGCGAGTTAAGCACTTTGAGTAATTTGCCGATTGGTTTCAGAACGTCTTGCATCAAAATGAACTATTTTTTGCCAGCCATTCATTGTCGGAAAAAAGTGATTTTCTCGGCTAGTTAAGCATTTTGAGTAATTTGCCGATTGGTTTCAGAACGTCTTGCATCAAAATTAACTATTTTTTGCCAGCCATTCATTGTGGGAAAAAAGTGATTTTCTCGGCCAGTTCAGCATTTTGAGTAATTTACCGATTGATTTCAGAAGGGCTTGCATTAAAATTTACTATTTTTTGCCAGACATTCATTGTGGAAAGAAAGTGATTTTCTCGGCGAGTTAAGCATTTTGAGTAATTTGCCGATTGGTTTCAGAACGGCTTGCATTGAAATTTACTATTATTTGCCAGACATTAATTGTGGGAAAATAGTGAATTTCTCGGCGAGTTAAGCATTTTGAGTAATTTACCGTTTGATTTCAGAACGTCTTGCACCAAAATGAACTATTTTTTGCCAGCCATTCATTGTGGGAAAAAACTGATTTTCTCGGCTAGTTAAGCATTTTGAGTAATTTACCGATTGGTTTCAGAGCGTCTTGCATTAAAATTAACTATTTTTTGCCAACCTTTCATTGTGGGAACAAAGTGATTTTCTCGGCGAGTTAAGCATTTTGAGTAGTTTGCCGATTGGTTTCAGAACGGGTTGCATTGAAATTTACTATTATTTGCCAGACATTAATTGTGGGAAAGAAGTGATTTTCTCGGCGAGTTAAGCATTTTGAGAAATTTGCCGATTGGTTTCAGAACGGCTTGCATCAAAATGAACTATTTTTTGCCAGCCATTCATTGTGGGAAAAAAGTGATTTTCTCGGCTAGTTCAGCATTTTGAGTAATTTGCCGATTGGTTTCAGAACGTCTTGCATCAAAATGAACTATTCATTGTGGGAAAAAAGTGATTTTCTCGGCGAGTTAAGCATTTTGAGTAATTTACCTTTTGATTTCAGAAGGGCTTGCATTAAAATTTACTATTTTTTGCCAGCCATTCATTGTGGAAAGAAAGTGATTTTCTCGGCGAGTTAAGCATTTTGAGTAATTTGCCGATTGGTTTCAGAACGTCTTGCACCAAAATGAACTATTTTTTGCCAGCCATTCATTGTGGGAAAAAACTGATTTTCTCGGCTAGTTAAGCATTTTGACTAATTTGCCGATTGGTTTCAGAACGTCTTGCATCAAAATGAACTATTTTTTGCCAGCCATTCATTGTGGGAAAAAAGTGATTTTCTCGGCTAGTTAAGCATTTTGAGCAAATGCCGATTGGTTTCAGAACAGCTTGTATTAAAATTTACTATTTTTTGCCAGACATTCATTGTGGAACGAAAGAGATTTTCTCGGCGAGTTAAGCATTTTGACTAATTTGCCGATTGGTTTCAGAACGTCTTGCATCAAAATGAACTATTTTTTGCCAGCCATTCATTGTGGGAAAAAAGTTATTTTATCGGCTAGTTAAGCATTTTGAGCAAATGGCGATTGGCTTCAGAACGTCTTGCATCAAAATGAACTATTTCTTGCCATTTGCCATTTGCCATTCATTGTGGGAAAAAAGTGATTTTCTCGGCGAGTTAAGCATTTTGAGTAATTTACCGATTGATTTCAGAACGTCTTGCATCAAAATTAACTATTTTTTGCCAACCTTTCATTGTGGGAACAAAGTGATTTTCTCGGCGAGTTAAGCATTTTGAGTAATTTGCCGATTGGTTTCAGAACGGGTTGCATTGAAATTTACTATTATTTGCCAGACATTAATTGTGGGAAAGAAGTGATTTTCTCGGCGAGTTCAGCATTTTGAGAAATTTGCCGATTGGTTTCAGAGCGGCTTGCATCAAAATTAACTGTTTTTTGCCAGACATTCATTGTGGGAAAACAGTGATTTTCTCGGCGAGTTAAGCATTTTGAGTAATTTACTGATTGATTTCAGAACGGCTTGCATTAAAATTTACTATTTTTTGCCAGACATTCATTGTGGAAAGAAAGTGATTTTCTCGGCGAGTTAAGCATTTTGAGTAATTTACCGATTGGTTTCAGAACCGCTTGCATTGAAATTTACTATTATTTGCCAGGCATTAATTGTGGGAAAGAAGTGATTTTCTCGGCGAGTTCAGCATTTTGAGAAATTTGCCGATTGGTTTCAGAACGGCTTGCATTAAAATTTACTATTTTTACCAGACATTCATTGTGGAAAGAAAGAGATTTTCTCGGCGAGTTAAGCACTTTGAGTAATTTGCCGATTGGTTTCAGAACGTCTTGCATCAAAATGAACTATTTTTTGCCAGCCATTCATTGTCGGAAAAAAGTGATTTTCTCGGCTAGTTCAGCATTTTGAGTAATTTGCCGATTGGTTTCAGAACGGGTTGCATTGAAATTTACTATTATTTGCCAGACATTAATTGTGGGAAAGAAGTGATTTTCTCGGCGAGTTAAGCATTTTGAGAAATTTGCCGATTGGTTTCAGAACGGCCTGCATCAAAATTAACTGTTTTTTGCCAGACATTCATTGTGGAAAGAAAGTGATTTTCTCGGCGAGTTAAGCATTTTGAGTAATTTACCGTTTGGTTTCAGAACCGCTTGCATTGAAATTTACTATTATTTGCCAGGCATTAATTGTGGGAAAGAAGTGATTTTCTCGGCGAGTTCAGCATTTTGAGAAATTTGCCGATTGGTTTCAGAACGGCTTGCATTGAAATTTACTATTATTTGCCAGACATTAATTGTGGGAAAGAAGTGATTTTCTCGGCGAGTTCAGCATTTTGAGAAATTTGCCGATTGGTTTCAGAACGGCTTGCATTAAAATTTACTATTTTTTACCAGACATTCATTGTGGAAAGAAAGAGATTTTCTCGGCGAGTTAAGCACTTTGAGTAATTTGCCGATTGGTTTCAGAACGTCTTGCATCAAAATGAACTATTTTTTGCCAGCCATTCATTGCCGGAAAAAAGTGATTTTCTCGGCTAGTTCAGCATTTTGAGTAATTTGCCGATTGGTTTCAGAACGGGTTGCATTGAAATTTACTATTATTTGCCAGACATTAATTGTGGGAAAGAAGTGATTTTCTCGGCGAGTTAAGCATTTTGAGAAATTTGCCGATTGGTTTCAGAACGGCCTGCATCAAAATTAACTGTTTTTTGCCAGACATTCATTGTGGAAAGAAAGTGATTTTCTCGGCGAGTTAAGCATTTTGAGTAATTTACCGTTTGGTTTCAGAACCGCTTGCATTGAAATTTACTATTATTTGCCAGGCATTAATTGTGGGAAAGAAGTGATTTTCTCGGCGAGTTCAGCATTTTGAGAAATTTGCCGATTGGTTTCAGAACGGCTTGCATTGAAATTTACTATTATTTGCCAGACATTAATTGTGGGAAAGAAGTGATTTTCTCGGCGAGTTCAGCATTTTGAGAAATTTGCCGATTGGTTTCAGAACGGCTTGCATTAAAATTTACTATTTTTTACCAGACATTCATTGTGGAAAGAAAGAGATTTTCTCGGCGAGTTAAGCACTTTGAGTAATTTGCCGATTGGTTTCAGAACGTCTTGCATCAAAATGAACTATTTTTTGCCAGCCATTCATTGCCGGAAAAAAGTGATTTTCTCGGCTAGTTAAGCATTTTGAGTAATTTGCCGATTGGTTTCAGAACGTCTTGCATCAAAATGAACTATTTTTTGCCAACCTTTCATTGTGGGAACAAAGTGATTTTCTCGGCGAGTTAAGCATTTTGAGTAGTTTGCCGATTGGTTTCAGAACGGGTTGCATTGAAATTTACTATTATTTGCCAGACATTAATTGTGGGAAAGAAGTGATTTTCTCGGCGAGTTCAGCATTTTGAGAAATTTGCCGATTGGTTTCAGAACGGCTTGCATTAAAATTTACTATTTTTTACCAGACATTCATTGTGGAAAGAAAGAGATTTTCTCGGCGAGTTCAGCACTTTGAGTAATTTGCCGATTGGTTTCAGAACGTCTTGCATCAAAATGAACTATTTTTTGCCAGCCATTCATTGCCGGAAAAAAGTGATTTTCTCGGCTAGTTAAGCATTTTGAGTAATTTGCCGATTGGTTTCAGAACGTCTTGCATCAAAATGAACTATTTTTTGCCAACCTTTCATTGTGGGAACAAAGTGATTTTCTCGGCGAGTTAAGCATTTTGAGTAGTTTGCCGATTGGTTTCAGAACGGGTTGCATTGAAATTTACTATTATTTGCCAGACATTAATTGTGGGAAAGAAGTGATTTTCTCGGCGAGTTAAGCATTTTGAGAAATTTGCCGATTGGTTTCAGAACGGCTTGCATCAAAATTAACTGTTTTTTGCCAGCCATTCATTGTGGGAAAAAAGTGATTTTCTCGGCTAGTTAAGCATTTTGAGCAAATGGCGATTGGCTTCAGAACGTCTTGCATCAAAATGAACTATTTCTTGCCATTTGCCATTTGACATTCATTGTGGGAAAAAAGTGATTTTCTCGGCGAGTTAAGCATTTTGAGTAATTTACCGATTGATTTCAGAACGTCTTGCATCAAAATTAACTATTTTTTGCCAACCTTTCATTGTGGGAACAAAGTGATTTTCTCGCCGAGTTAAGCATTTTGAGTAGTTTGCCGATTGGTTTCAGAACGGGTTGCATTGAAATTTACTATTATTTGCCAGACATTAATTGTGGGAAAGAAGTGATTTTCTCGGCGAGTTAAGCATTTTGAGAAATTTGCCGATTGGTTTCAGAGCGGCTTGCATCAAAATTAACTGTTTTTTGCCAGACATTCATTGTGGGAAAACAGTGATTTTCTCGGCGAGTTAAGCATTTTGAGTAATTTACTGATTGATTTCAGAACGGCTTGCATTAAAATTTACTATTTTTTGCCAGACATTCATTGTGGAAAGAAAGTAATTTTCTCGGCGAGTTAAGCATTTTGAGTAATTTACCGATTGGTTTCAGAACCGCTTGCATTGAAATTTACTATTATTTGCCAGGCATTAATTGTGGGAAAGAAGTGATTTTCTCGGCGAGTTCAGCATTTTGAGAAATTTGCCGATTGGTTTCAGAACGGCTTGCATTAAAATTTACTATTTTTACCAGACATTCATTGTGGAAAGAAAGAGATTTTCTCGGCGAGTTAAGCACTTTGAGTAATTTGCCGATTGGTTTCAGAACGTCTTGCATCAAAATGAACTATTTTTTGCCAGCCATTCATTGTCGGAAAAAAGTGATTTTCTCGGCTAGTTCAGCATTTTGAGTAATTTGCCGATTGGTTTCAGAACGGGTTGCATTGAAATTTACTATTATTTGCCAGACATTAATTGTGGGAAAGAAGTGATTTTCTCGGCGAGTTAAGCATTTTGAGAAATTTGCCGATTGGTTTCAGAACGGCCTGCATCAAAATTAACTGTTTTTTGCCAGACATTCATTGTGGAAAGAAAGTGATTTTCTCGGCGAGTTAAGCATTTTGAGTAATTTACCGTTTGGTTTCAGAACCGCTTGCATTGAAATTTACTATTATTTGCCAGGCATTAATTGTGGGAAAGAAGTGATTTTCTCGGCGAGTTCAGCATTTTGAGAAATTTGCCGATTGGTTTCAGAACGGCTTGCATTGAAATTTACTATTATTTGCCAGACATTAATTGTGGGAAAGAAGTGATTTTCTCGGCGAGTTCAGCATTTTGAGAAATTTGCCGATTGGTTTCAGAACGGCTTGCATTAAAATTTACTATTTTTTACCAGACATTCATTGTGGAAAGAAAGAGATTTTCTCGGCGAGTTAAGCACTTTGAGTAATTTGCCGATTGGTTTCAGAACGTCTTGCATCAAAATGAACTATTTTTTGCCAGCCATTCATTGTGGAAAGAAAGTGATTTTCTCGGCTAGTTAAGCATTTTGAGTAATTTGCCGATTGGTTTCAGAACGTCTTGCATCAAAATGAACTATTTTTTGCCAACCTTTCATTGTGGGAACAAAGTGATTTTCTCGGCGAGTTAAGCATTTTGAGTAGTTTGCCGATTGGTTTCAGAACGGGTTGCATTGAAATTTACTATTATTTGCCAGACATTAATTGTGGGAAAGAAGTGATTTTCTCGGCGAGTTCAGCATTTTGAGAAATTTGCCGATTGGTTTCAGAACGGCTTGCATTAAAATTTACTATTTTTTACCAGACATTCATTGTGGAAAGAAAGAGATTTTCTCGGCGAGTTCAGCACTTTGAGTAATTTGCCGATTGGTTTCAGAACGTCTTGCATCAAAATGAACTATTTTTTGCCAGCCATTCATTGCCGGAAAAAAGTGATTTTCTCGGCTAGTTAAGCATTTTGAGTAATTTGCCGATTGGTTTCAGAACGTCTTGCATCAAAATGAACTATTTTTTGCCAACCTTTCATTGTGGGAACAAAGTGATTTTCTCGGCGAGTTAAGCATTTTGAGTAGTTTGCCGATTGGTTTCAGAACGGGTTGCATTGAAATTTACTATTATTTGCCAGACATTAATTGTGGGAAAGAAGTGATTTTCTCGGCGAGTTCAGCATTTTGAGAAATTTGCCGATTGGTTTCAGAACGGCTTGCATGAAAATTTACTATTTTTTACCAGACATTCATTGTGGAAAGAAAGAGATTTTCTCGGCGAGTTAAGCACTTTGAGTAATTTGCCGATTGGTTTCAGAACGTCTTGCATCAAAATGAACTATTTTTTGCCAGCCATTCATTGTCGGAAAAAAGTGATTTTCTCGGCTAGTTAAGCATTTTGAGTAATTTGCCGATTGGTTTCAGAACGTCTTGCATCAAAATTAACTATTTTTTGCCAGCCATTCATTGTGGGAGAAAAGTGATTTTCTCGGCCAGTTCAGCATTTTGAGTAATTTACCGATTGATTTCAGAAGGGCTTGCATTAAAATTTACTATTTTTTGCCAGACATTCATTGTGGAAAGAAAGTGATTTTCTCGGCGAGTTAAGCATTTTGAGTAATTTGCCGATTGGTTTCAGAACGGCTTGCATTGAAATTTACTATTATTTGCCAGACATTAATTGTGGGAAAATAGTGATTTTCTCGGCGAGTTAAGCATTTTGAGAAATTTGCCGATTGGTTTCAGAACGGCTTGCATCAAAATGAACTATTTTTTGCCAGGCATTCATTGTGGGAAAAAAGTGATTTTCTCGGCTAGTTCAGCATTTTGAGTAATTTGCCGATTGGTTTCAGAACGTCTTGCATCAAAATGAACTATTTTTTGCCAGCCATTCATTGTGGGAAAAAAGTGATTTTCTCGGCTAGTTAAGCATTTTGAGCAAATGGCGATTGGCTTCAGAACGTCTTGCATCAAAATGAACTATTTCTTGCCAGCCATTCATTGTGGGAAAAAAGTGATTTTCTCGGCGAGTTAAGCATTTTGAGTAATTTACCGATTGATTTCAGAACGTCTTGCTTCAAAATTAACTATTTTTTGCCAACCTTTCATTGTGGGAACAAAGTGATTTTCTCGGCGAGTTAAGCATTTTGAGTAGTTTGCCGATTGGTTTCAGAACGGGTTGCATTGAAATTTACTATTATTTGCCAGACATTAATTGTGGGAAAGAAGTGATTTTCTCGGCGAGTTAAGCATTTTGAGAAATTTGCCGATTGGTTTCAGAACGGCTTGCATCAAAATTAACTGTTTTTTGCCAGACATTCATTGTGGGAAAACAGTGATTTTCTCGGCGAGTTAAGCATTTTGACTAATTTACTGATTGATTTCAGAACGGCTTGCATTAAAATTTACTATTTTTTGCCAGACATTCATTGTGGAAAGAAAGTGATTTTCTCGGCGAGTTAAGCATTTTGAGTAATTTACCGATTGGTTTCAGAACCGCTTGCATTGAAATTTACTATTATTTGCCAGGCATTAATTGTGGGAAAGAAGTGATTTTCTCGGCGAGTTCAGCATTTTGAGAAATTTGCCGATTGGTTTCAGAACGGCTTGCATTAAAATTTACTATTTTTACCAGACATTCATTGTGGAAAGAAAGAGATTTTCTCGGCGAGTTAAGCACTTTGAGTAATTTGCCGATTGGTTTCAGAACGTCTTGCATCAAAATGAACTATTTTTTGCCAGCCATTCATTGTCGGAAAAAAGTGATTTTCTCGGCTAGTTCAGCATTTTGAGTAATTTGCCGATTGGTTTCAGAACGGGTTGCATTGAAATCTACTATTATTTGCCAGACATTAATTGTGGGAAAGAAGTGATTTTCTCGGCGAGTTAAGCATTTTGAGAAATTTGCCGATTGGTTTCAGAACGGCCTGCATCAAAATTAACTGTTTTTTGCCAGACATTCATTGTGGAAAGAAAGTGATTTTCTCGGCGAGTTAAGCATTTTGAGTAATTTACCGTTTGGTTTCAGAACCGCTTGCATTGAAATTTACTATTATTTGCCAGGCATTAATTGTGGGAAAGAAGTGATTTTCTCGGCGAGTTCAGCATTTTGAGAAATTTGCCGATTGGTTTCAGAACGGCTTGCATTGAAATTTACTATTATTTGCCAGACATTAATTGTGGGAAAGAAGTGATTTTCTCGGCGAGTTCAGCATTTTGAGAAATTTGCCGATTGGTTTCAGAACGGCTTGCATTAAAATTTACTATTTTTTACCAGACATTCATTGTGGAAAGAAAGAGATTTTCTCGGCGAGTTAAGCACTTTGAGTAATTTGCCGATTGGTTTCAGAACGTCTTGCATCAAAATGAACTATTTTTTGCCTGCCATTCATTGCCGGAAAAAAGTGATTTTTCTCGGCTAGTTAAGCATTTTGAGTAATTTGCCGATTGGTTTCAGAACGTCTTGCATCAAAATGAACTATTTTTTGCCAACCTTTCATTGTGGGAACAAAGTGATTTTCTCGGCGAGTTAAGCATTTTGAGTAGTTTGCCGATTGGTTTCAGAACCGCTTGCATTGAAATTTACTATTATTTGCCAGGCATTAATTGTGGGAAAGCAGTGATTTTCTCGGCGAGTTCAGCATTTTGAGAAATTTGCCGATTGGTTTCAGAACGGCTTGCATTAAAATTTACTATTTTTTACCAGACATTCATTGTGGAAAGAAAGAGATTTTCTCGGCGAGTTAAGCACTTTGAGTAATTTGCCGATTGGTTTCAGAACGTCTTGCATCAAAATGAACTATTTTTTGCCAGCCATTCATTGTCGGAAAAAAGTGATTTTCTCGGCTAGTTAAGCATTTTGAGTAATTTGCCGATTGGTTTCAGAACGTCTTGCATCAAAATTAACTATTTTTTGCCAGCCATTCATTGTGGGAAAAAAGTGATTTTCTCGGCCAGTTCAGCATTTTGAGTAATTTACCGATTGATTTCAGAAGGGCTTGCATTAAAATTTACTATTTTTTGCCAGACATTCATTGTGGAAAGAAAGTGATTTTCTCGGCGAGTTAAGCATTTTGAGTAATTTGCCGATTGGTTTCAGAACGGCTTGCATTGAAATTTACTATTATTTGCCAGACATTAATTGTGGGAAAATAGTGAATTTCTCGGCGAGTTAAGCATTTTGAGTAATTTACCGTTTGATTTCAGAACGTCTTGCACCAAAATGAACTATTTTTTGCCAGCCATTCATTGTGGGAAAAAACTGATTTTCTCGGCTAGTTAAGCATTTTGAGTAATTTACCGATTGGTTTCAGAGCGTCTTGCATTAAAATTAACTATTTTTTGCCAACCTTTCATTGTGGGAACAAAGTGATTTTCTCGGCGAGTTAAGCATTTTGAGTAGTTTGCCGATTGGTTTCAGAACGGGTTGCATTGAAATTTACTATTATTTGCCAGACATTAATTGTGGGAAAGAAGTGATTTTCTCGGCGAGTTAAGCATTTTGAGAAATTTGCCGATTGGTTTCAGAACGGCTTGCATCAAAATGAACTATTTTTTGCCAGCCATTCATTGTGGGAAAAAAGTGATTTTCTCGGCTAGTTCAGCATTTTGAGTAATTTGCCGATTGGTTTCAGAACGTCTTGCATCAAAATGAACTATTCATTGTGGGAAAAAAGTGATTTTCTCGGCGAGTTAAGCATTTTGAGTAATTTACCTTTTGATTTCAGAAGGGCTTGCATTAAAATTTACTATTTTTTGCCAGCCATTCATTGTGGAAAGAAAGTGATTTTCTCGGCGAGTTAAGCATTTTGAGTAATTTGCCGATTGGTTTCAGAACGTCTTGCACCAAAATGAACTATTTTTTGCCAGCCATTCATTGTGGGAAAAAACTGATTTTCTCGGCTAGTTAAGCATTTTGACTAATTTGCCGATTGGTTTCAGAACGTCTTGCATCAAAATGAACTATTTTTTGCCAGCCATTCATTGTGGGAAAAAAGTGATTTTCTCGGCTAGTTAAGCATTTTGAGCAAATGCCGATTGGTTTCAGAACAGCTTGTATTAAAATTTACTATTTTTTGCCAGACATTCATTGTGGAACGAAAGAGATTTTCTCGGCGAGTTAAGCATTTTGACTAATTTGCCGATTGGTTTCAGAACGTCTTGCATCAAAATGAACTATTTTTTGCCAGCCATTCATTGTGGGAAAAAAGTTATTTTATCGGCTAGTTAAGCATTTTGAGCAAATGGCGATTGGCTTCAGAACGTCTTGCATCAAAATGAACTATTTCTTGCCATTTGCCATTTGCCATTCATTGTGGGAAAAAAGTGATTTTCTCGGCGAGTTAAGCATTTTGAGTAATTTACCGATTGATTTCAGAACGTCTTGCATCAAAATTAACTATTTTTTGCCAACCTTTCATTGTGGGAACAAAGTGATTTTCTCGGCGAGTTAAGCATTTTGAGTAATTTGCCGATTGGTTTCAGAACGGGTTGCATTGAAATTTACTATTATTTGCCAGACATTAATTGTGGGAAAGAAGTGATTTTCTCGGCGAGTTCAGCATTTTGAGAAATTTGCCGATTGGTTTCAGAGCGGCTTGCATCAAAATTAACTGTTTTTTGCCAGACATTCATTGTGGGAAAACAGTGATTTTCTCGGCGAGTTAAGCATTTTGAGTAATTTACTGATTGATTTCAGAACGGCTTGCATTAAAATTTACTATTTTTTGCCAGACATTCATTGTGGAAAGAAAGTGATTTTCTCGGCGAGTTAAGCATTTTGAGTAATTTACCGATTGGTTTCAGAACCGCTTGCATTGAAATTTACTATTATTTGCCAGGCATTAATTGTGGGAAAGAAGTGATTTTCTCGGCGAGTTCAGCATTTTGAGAAATTTGCCGATTGGTTTCAGAACGGCTTGCATTAAAATTTACTATTTTTACCAGACATTCATTGTGGAAAGAAAGAGATTTTCTCGGCGAGTTAAGCACTTTGAGTAATTTGCCGATTGGTTTCAGAACGTCTTGCATCAAAATGAACTATTTTTTGCCAGCCATTCATTGTCGGAAAAAAGTGATTTTCTCGGCTAGTTCAGCATTTTGAGTAATTTGCCGATTGGTTTCAGAACGGGTTGCATTGAAATTTACTATTATTTGCCAGACATTAATTGTGGGAAAGAAGTGATTTTCTCGGCGAGTTAAGCATTTTGAGAAATTTGCCGATTGGTTTCAGAACGGCCTGCATCAAAATTAACTGTTTTTTGCCAGACATTCATTGTGGAAAGAAAGTGATTTTCTCGGCGAGTTAAGCATTTTGAGTAATTTACCGTTTGGTTTCAGAACCGCTTGCATTGAAATTTACTATTATTTGCCAGGCATTAATTGTGGGAAAGAAGTGATTTTCTCGGCGAGTTCAGCATTTTGAGAAATTTGCCGATTGGTTTCAGAACGGCTTGCATTGAAATTTACTATTATTTGCCAGACATTAATTGTGGGAAAGAAGTGATTTTCTCGGCGAGTTCAGCATTTTGAGAAATTTGCCGATTGGTTTCAGAACGGCTTGCATTAAAATTTACTATTTTTTACCAGACATTCATTGTGGAAAGAAAGAGATTTTCTCGGCGAGTTAAGCACTTTGAGTAATTTGCCGATTGGTTTCAGAACGTCTTGCATCAAAATGAACTATTTTTTGCCAGCCATTCATTGCCGGAAAAAAGTGATTTTCTCGGCTAGTTCAGCATTTTGAGTAATTTGCCGATTGGTTTCAGAACGGGTTGCATTGAAATTTACTATTATT
This sequence comes from Scyliorhinus torazame, assembly GCF_047496885.1. Taxonomy (NCBI): domain Eukaryota; kingdom Metazoa; phylum Chordata; class Chondrichthyes; order Carcharhiniformes; family Scyliorhinidae; genus Scyliorhinus; species Scyliorhinus torazame. Next base: position 132,388 of record NW_027307887.1, on the reverse strand, counting down.
TGCCAGACATTAATTGTGGGAAAGAAGTGATTTTCTCGGCGAGTTAAGCATTTTGAGAAATTTGCCGATTGGTTTCAGAACGGCCTGCATCAAAATTAACTGTTTTTTGCCAGACATTCATTGTGGAAAGAAAGTGATTTTCTCGGCGAGTTAAGCATTTTGAGTAATTTACCGTTTGGTTTCAGAACCGCTTGCATTGAAATTTACTATTATTTGCCAGGCATTAATTGTGGGAAAGAAGTGATTTTCTCGGCGAGTTCAGCATTTTGAGAAATTTGCCGATTGGTTTCAGAACGGCTTGCATTGAAATTTACTATTATTTGCCAGACATTAATTGTGGGAAAGAAGTGATTTTCTCGGCGAGTTCAGCATTTTGAGAAATTTGCCGATTGGTTTCAGAACGGCTTGCATTAAAATTTACTATTTTTTACCAGACATTCATTGTGGAAAGAAAGAGATTTTCTCGGCGAGTTAAGCACTTTGAGTAATTTGCCGATTGGTTTCAGAACGTCTTGCATCAAAATGAACTATTTTTTGCCAGCCATTCATTGCCGGAAAAAAGTGATTTTCTCGGCTAGTTAAGCATTTTGAGTAATTTGCCGATTGGTTTCAGAACGTCTTGCATCAAAATGAACTATTTTTTGCCAACCTTTCATTGTGGGAACAAAGTGATTTTCTCGGCGAGTTAAGCATTTTGAGTAGTTTGCCGATTGGTTTCAGAACGGGTTGCATTGAAATTTACTATTATTTGCCAGACATTAATTGTGGGAAAGAAGTGATTTTCTCGGCGAGTTCAGCATTTTGAGAAATTTGCCGATTGGTTTCAGAACGGCTTGCATTAAAATTTACTATTTTTTACCAGACATTCATTGTGGAAAGAAAGAGATTTTCTCGGCGAGTTCAGCACTTTGAGTAATTTGCCGATTGGTTTCAGAACGTCTTGCATCAAAATGAACTATTTTTTGCCAGCCATTCATTGCCGGAAAAAAGTGATTTTCTCGGCTAGTTAAGCATTTTGAGTAATTTGCCGATTGGTTTCAGAACGTCTTGCATCAAAATGAACTATTTTTTGCCAACCTTTCATTGTGGGAACAAAGTGATTTTCTCGGCGAGTTAAGCATTTTGAGTAGTTTGCCGATTGGTTTCAGAACGGGTTGCATTGAAATTTACTATTATTTGCCAGACATTAATTGTGGGAAAGAAGTGATTTTCTCGGCGAGTTAAGCATTTTGAGAAATTTGCCGATTGGTTTCAGAACGGCTTGCATCAAAATTAACTGTTTTTTGCCAGCCATTCATTGTGGGAAAAAAGTGATTTTCTCGGCTAGTTAAGCATTTTGAGCAAATGGCGATTGGCTTCAGAACGTCTTGCATCAAAATGAACTATTTCTTGCCATTTGCCATTTGACATTCATTGTGGGAAAAAAGTGATTTTCTCGGCGAGTTAAGCATTTTGAGTAATTTACCGATTGATTTCAGAACGTCTTGCATCAAAATTAACTATTTTTTGCCAACCTTTCATTGTGGGAACAAAGTGATTTTCTCGCCGAGTTAAGCATTTTGAGTAGTTTGCCGATTGGTTTCAGAACGGGTTGCATTGAAATTTACTATTATTTGCCAGACATTAATTGTGGGAAAGAAGTGATTTTCTCGGCGAGTTAAGCATTTTGAGAAATTTGCCGATTGGTTTCAGAGCGGCTTGCATCAAAATTAACTGTTTTTTGCCAGACATTCATTGTGGGAAAACAGTGATTTTCTCGGCGAGTTAAGCATTTTGAGTAATTTACTGATTGATTTCAGAACGGCTTGCATTAAAATTTACTATTTTTTGCCAGACATTCATTGTGGAAAGAAAGTAATTTTCTCGGCGAGTTAAGCATTTTGAGTAATTTACCGATTGGTTTCAGAACCGCTTGCATTGAAATTTACTATTATTTGCCAGGCATTAATTGTGGGAAAGAAGTGATTTTCTCGGCGAGTTCAGCATTTTGAGAAATTTGCCGATTGGTTTCAGAACGGCTTGCATTAAAATTTACTATTTTTACCAGACATTCATTGTGGAAAGAAAGAGATTTTCTCGGCGAGTTAAGCACTTTGAGTAATTTGCCGATTGGTTTCAGAACGTCTTGCATCAAAATGAACTATTTTTTGCCAGCCATTCATTGTCGGAAAAAAGTGATTTTCTCGGCTAGTTCAGCATTTTGAGTAATTTGCCGATTGGTTTCAGAACGGGTTGCATTGAAATTTACTATTATTTGCCAGACATTAATTGTGGGAAAGAAGTGATTTTCTCGGCGAGTTAAGCATTTTGAGAAATTTGCCGATTGGTTTCAGAACGGCCTGCATCAAAATTAACTGTTTTTTGCCAGACATTCATTGTGGAAAGAAAGTGATTTTCTCGGCGAGTTAAGCATTTTGAGTAATTTACCGTTTGGTTTCAGAACCGCTTGCATTGAAATTTACTATTATTTGCCAGGCATTAATTGTGGGAAAGAAGTGATTTTCTCGGCGAGTTCAGCATTTTGAGAAATTTGCCGATTGGTTTCAGAACGGCTTGCATTGAAATTTACTATTATTTGCCAGACATTAATTGTGGGAAAGAAGTGATTTTCTCGGCGAGTTCAGCATTTTGAGAAATTTGCCGATTGGTTTCAGAACGGCTTGCATTAAAATTTACTATTTTTTACCAGACATTCATTGTGGAAAGAAAGAGATTTTCTCGGCGAGTTAAGCACTTTGAGTAATTTGCCGATTGGTTTCAGAACGTCTTGCATCAAAATGAACTATTTTTTGCCAGCCATTCATTGTGGAAAGAAAGTGATTTTCTCGGCTAGTTAAGCATTTTGAGTAATTTGCCGATTGGTTTCAGAACGTCTTGCATCAAAATGAACTATTTTTTGCCAACCTTTCATTGTGGGAACAAAGTGATTTTCTCGGCGAGTTAAGCATTTTGAGTAGTTTGCCGATTGGTTTCAGAACGGGTTGCATTGAAATTTACTATTATTTGCCAGACATTAATTGTGGGAAAGAAGTGATTTTCTCGGCGAGTTCAGCATTTTGAGAAATTTGCCGATTGGTTTCAGAACGGCTTGCATTAAAATTTACTATTTTTTACCAGACATTCATTGTGGAAAGAAAGAGATTTTCTCGGCGAGTTCAGCACTTTGAGTAATTTGCCGATTGGTTTCAGAACGTCTTGCATCAAAATGAACTATTTTTTGCCAGCCATTCATTGCCGGAAAAAAGTGATTTTCTCGGCTAGTTAAGCATTTTGAGTAATTTGCCGATTGGTTTCAGAACGTCTTGCATCAAAATGAACTATTTTTTGCCAACCTTTCATTGTGGGAACAAAGTGATTTTCTCGGCGAGTTAAGCATTTTGAGTAGTTTGCCGATTGGTTTCAGAACGGGTTGCATTGAAATTTACTATTATTTGCCAGACATTAATTGTGGGAAAGAAGTGATTTTCTCGGCGAGTTCAGCATTTTGAGAAATTTGCCGATTGGTTTCAGAACGGCTTGCATGAAAATTTACTATTTTTTACCAGACATTCATTGTGGAAAGAAAGAGATTTTCTCGGCGAGTTAAGCACTTTGAGTAATTTGCCGATTGGTTTCAGAACGTCTTGCATCAAAATGAACTATTTTTTGCCAGCCATTCATTGTCGGAAAAAAGTGATTTTCTCGGCTAGTTAAGCATTTTGAGTAATTTGCCGATTGGTTTCAGAACGTCTTGCATCAAAATTAACTATTTTTTGCCAGCCATTCATTGTGGGAGAAAAGTGATTTTCTCGGCCAGTTCAGCATTTTGAGTAATTTACCGATTGATTTCAGAAGGGCTTGCATTAAAATTTACTATTTTTTGCCAGACATTCATTGTGGAAAGAAAGTGATTTTCTCGGCGAGTTAAGCATTTTGAGTAATTTGCCGATTGGTTTCAGAACGGCTTGCATTGAAATTTACTATTATTTGCCAGACATTAATTGTGGGAAAATAGTGAATTTCTCGGCGAGTTAAGCATTTTGAGTAATTTACCGTTTGATTTCAGAACGTCTTGCACCAAAATGAACTATTTTTTGCCAGCCATTCATTGTGGGAAAAAACTGATTTTCTCGGCTAGTTAAGCATTTTGAGTAATTTGCCGATTGGTTTCAGAGCGTCTTGCATTAAAATTAACTATTTTTTGCCAACCTTTCATTGTGGGAACAAAGTGATTTTCTCGGCGAGTTAAGCATTTTGAGTAGTTTGCCGATTGGTTTCAGAACGGGTTGCATTGAAATTTACTATTATTTGCCAGACATTAATTGTGGGAAAGAAGTGATTTTCTCGGCGAGTTAAGCATTTTGAGAAATTTGCCGATTGGTTTCAGAACGGCTTGCATCAAAATTAACTGTTTTTTGCCAGACATTCATTGTGGGAAAAAAGTGATTTTCTCGGCGAGTTAAGCATTTTGAGTAATTTACTGATTGATTTCAGAACGGCTTGCATTAAAATTTACTATTTTTTGCCAGACATTCATTGTGGAAAGAAAGTGATTTTCTCGGCGAGTTAAGCATTTTGAGTAATTTACCGATTGGTTTCAGAACCGCTTGCATTGAAATTTACTATTATTTGCCAGACATTAATTGTGGGAAAGAAGTGATTTTCTCGGCGAGTTCAGCATTTTGAGAAATTTGCCGATTGGTTTCAGAACGGCTTGCATTAAAATTTACTATTTTTTACCAGACATTCATTGTGGAAAGAAAGAGATTTTCTCGGCGAGTTAAGCACTTTGAGTAATTTGCCGATTGGTTTCAGAACGTCTTGCATCAAAATGAACTATTTTTTGCCAGCCATTCATTGCCGGAAAAAAGTGATTTTCTCGGCTAGTTAAGCATTTTGAGTAATTTGCCGATTGGTTTCAGAACGTCTTGCATCAAAATGAACTATTTTTTGCCAACCTTTCATTGTGGGAACAAAGTGATTTTCTCGGCGAGTTAAGCATTTTGAGTAGTTTGCCGATTGGTTTCAGAAGGGCTTGCATTAAAATTTACTATTTTTTGCCAGACATTCATTGTGGAAAGAAAGTGATTTTCTCGGCGAGTTAAGCATTTTGAGTAATTTGCCGATTGGTTTCAGAACGGCTTGCATTGAAATTTACTATTATTTGCCAGACATTAATTGTGGGAAAATAGTGAATTTCTCGGCGAGTTAAGCATTTTGAGTAATTTACCGTTTGATTTCAGAACGTCTTGCACCAAAATGAACTATTTTTTGCCAGCCATTCATTGCCGGAAAAAAGTGATTTTCTCGGCGAGTTAAGCATTTTGAGTAATTTACCGATTGGTTTCAGAACGTCTTGCACCAAAATGAACTATTTTTTGCCAGCCATTCATTGTGGGAAAAAACTGATTTTCTCGGCTAGTTAAGCATTTTGAGTAATTTGCCGATTGGTTTCAGAGCGTCTTGCATTAAAATTAACTATTTTTTGCCAACCTTTCATTGTGGGAACAAAGTGATTTTCTCGGCGAGTTAAGCATTTTGAGTAGTTTGCCGATTGGTTTCAGAACGGGTTGCATTGAAATTTACTATTATTTGCCAGACATTAATTGTGGGAAAGAAGTGATTTTCTCGGCGAGTTAAGCATTTTGAGAAATTTGCCGATTGGTTTCAGAACGGCTTGCATCAAAATTAACTGTTTTTTGCCAGACATTCATTGTGGGAAAAAAAGTGATTTTCTCGGCGAGTTAAGCATTTTGAGTAATTTACTGATTGATTTCAGAACGGCTTGCATTAAAATTTACTATTTTTTGCCAGACATTCATTGTGGAAAGAAAGTGATTTTCTCGGCGAGTTAAGCATTTTGAGTAATTTACCGATTGGTTTCAGAACCGCTTGCATTGAAATTTACTATTATTTGCCAGACATTAATTGTGGGAAAGAAGTGATTTTCTCGGCGAGTTCAGCATTTTGAGAAATTTGCCGATTGGTTTCAGAACGGCTTGCATTAAAATTTACTATTTTTTACCAGACATTCATTGTGGAAAGAAAGAGATTTTCTCGGCGAGTTAAGCACTTTGAGTAATTTGCCGATTCGTTTCAGAACGTCTTGCATCAAAATGAACTATTTTTTGCCAGCCATTCATTGCCGGAAAAAAGTGATTTTCTCGGCTAGTTAAGCATTTTGAGTAATTTGCCGATTGGTTTCAGAACGTCTTGCATCAAAATGAACTATTTTTTGCAAACCTTTCATTGTGGGAACAAAGTGATTTTCTCGGCGAGTTAAGCATTTTGAGTAGTTTGCCGATTGGTTTCAGAACGGGTTGCATTGAAATTTACTATTATTTGCCAGACATTAATTGTGGGAAAGAAGTGATTTTCTCGGCGAGTTAAGCATTTTGAGAAATTTGCCGATTGGTTTCAGAACGGCTTGCATCAAAATTAACTGTTTTTTGCCAGACATTCATTGTGGGAAAAAAGTGATTTTCTCGGCGAGTTAAGCATTTTGAGTAATTTACTGATTGATTTCAGAACGGCTTGCATTAAAATTTACTATTTTTTGCCAGACATTCATTGTGGAAAGAAAGTGATTTTCTCGGCGAGTTAAGCATTTTGAGTAATTTACCGATTGGTTCAGAACCGCTTGCATTGAAATTTACTATTATTTGCCAGGCATTAATTGTAGGAAAGAAGTGATTTTCTCGGCGAGTTCAGCATTTTGAGAAATTTGCCGATTGGTTTCAGAACGGCTTGCATTAAAATTTACTATTTTTTACCAAACATTCATTGTGGAAAGAAAGAGATTTTCTCGGCGAGTTAAGCACATTGAGTAATTTACCGATTGGTTTCAGAACGTCTTGCATCAAAATGAACTATTTTTTGCCAGCCATTCATTGTCGGAAAAAAGTGATTTTCTCGGCTAGTTAAGCATTTTGAGTAATTTGCCGATTGGTTTCAGAACGTCTTGCATCAAAATTAACTATTTTTTGCCAGCCATTCATTGTGGGAAAAAAGTGATTTTCTCGGCGAGTTCAGCATTTTGAGTAATTTACCGATTGATTTCAGAAGGGCTTGCATTAAAATTTACTATTTTTTGCCAGACATTCATTGTGGAACGAAAGAGATTTTCTCGGCGAGTTAAGCATTTTGACTAATTTGCCGATTGGTTTCAGAACGTCTTGCATCAAAATGAACTATTATTTGCCAGCCATTCATTGTGGGAAAAAAGTGATTTTCTCGGCTAGTTAAGCATTTTCAGCAAATGCCGATTGGTTTCACAACGTCTTGCATCAAAATGAACTATTTTTTGCCAACCTTTCATTGTCGGAAAAAAGTGATTTTCTCGGCTAGTTAAGCATTTTGAGTAATTTGCCGATTGGTTTCAGAACGTCTTGCATCAAAATGAACTATTTTTTGCCAGCCATTCATTGTGGGGAAAAAAGACATTTTCTCGGCGAGTTCAGCATTTTGAGTAATTTACCGATTGATTTCAGAAGGGCTTGCATTAAAATTTACTATTTTTTGCCAGACATTCATTGTGGAAAGAAAGTGATTTTCTCGGCGAGTTAAGCATTTTGAGAAATTTGCCGATTGGTTTCAGAACGGCTTGCATTAAAATTTACTATTTTTTGCCAGACATTCATTGTGGAAAGAAAGAGATTTTCTCGGCGAGTTAAGCATTTTGAGTAATTTGCCGATTGGTTTCAGAACGGTTTGCATCAAAATTAACTTTTTTTGCCAAACATTCATTGTGGGGAAAAAAGTGATTTTCTCGGCGAGTTAAGCGTTTTGAGTAATTTGATGATAGGTTTCAGAACGTCTTGCATCAAAATGAATTATATTTTTTGCCAGCCATTCATTGTGGGAAAAAAGTGATTTTCTCAGCGAGGTAAGTATTTTGAGTAATTTGCCGATTGGTTGCAGAACGGCTTGCATCGAAATTAACTATTTTTGCCAGCCATTCATTTGGGTGGGAAAAAAGTGATTTTCTCAGCGAGTTAAGTATTTTGAGTAATTTGCCGATTGGTTTCAGAACGTCTTGCATCAAAATGAACTATTCATTGTGGGGAAAAAAGTGATTTTCTCGGCGATTTAAGCATTTTGAGTAATTTACCGTTTGATTTCAGTAGGGCTTGCATTAAAATTTACTATTTTTTGCCAGCCATTCATTGTGGAAAGAAAGTGATTTTCTCGGCGAGTTAAGCATTTTAAGTAATTTGCCGATTGGTTTCAGAACGTCTTGCACCAAAATGAACTATTTTTTGCCAGCCATTCATTGTGGGAAAAAACTGATTTTCTCGGCTAGTTAAGCATTTTGAGTAATTTGCCGTTTGGTTTCAGAGCGTCTTGCATTAAATTAACAATTTTTTTGCCAACCTTTCATTGTGGGGAAAAAAGTGATTGTCTCGGCGAGTTAAGCATTTTGAGTAGTTTGCCGATTGGTTTTAGAACGGCTTGCATTGAAATTTACTATTATTTGCCAGACATTAATTGTGGGAAAGAACTGATTTTCTCGGCGAGTTAAGCATTTTGAGAAATTTGCCGATTGGTCTCAGAACGGCTTGCATCAAAATTAACTGTTTTTTGCCAGACATTCATTGTGGGAAAAAAGTGATTTTCTCGCCGAGTTAAGCATTTTGAGTAATTTGCCGATTGGTTTCAGAACGTCTTGCATCAAAATGAACGATTTTTTGCCAGCCATTCATTGTGGGAAAAAAGTGATTTTCTCGGCGAGTTAAGCATTTTGAGTAATTTACCGATTGATTTCAGAAGGGCTTGCATTAAAATTTACTATTTTTTGCCAGACATTCATTGTGGAAAGAAAGTGATTTTCTCGGCGAGTTAAGCATTTTGAGTAACTTGCCGATTGGTTTCAGAACGGCTTGCATTGAAATTTACTATTATTTGCCAGACATTAATTGTGGGAAAAAAGTGATTTTCTCGGCGAGTAAAGCATTTTAAGAAATTTGCCGATTGGTTTCAGAACGGCTTGCATCAAAATGAACTGTTTTTTGCCAGTCATTCATTGTGGGAAAAAAGTGATTTCCTCGGCGGGTTAAGCGTTTTGAGTAATTTACCGATTGATTTCAGAACGGCTTGCATTAAAATTTACTATTTTTTGCCAGACATTCCTTGTGGAAAGAAAGTGATTTTCTCGGCGAGTTAAGCATTTTGAGTAATTTGCCGATTGGTTTCAGAACGTCTTGCATCAAAATGAACTATTTTTTGCCAGCCATTCATTGTGGGAAAAAAGTGATTTTCTCGGCGAGTTAAGCATTTTGAGAAATATGCCGATTGGTTTCAGAACGTCTTGCATCAAAATTAACTATTTTTTGCCAGCCATTCATTGTGGGAAAAAACTGATTTTCTCGGCGACTTACGCATTTTGAGTAATTTACCGTTTGATTTCAGAAGGGCTTGCATTAAAATTTACTATTTTTTGCCAGCCATTCATTGTGGGAAAAAACTGATTTTCTCGGCTAGTTAAGCATTTTGAGTAATTTGCCGATTGGTTTCAGAGCGTCTTGCATTAAAATTAACTATTTTTTGCCAACCTTTCATTGTGGGGAAAAAGTGATTGTCTCGGCGAGTTAAGCATTTTGAGTAGTTTGCCGATTGGTTTCAGAACGGCTTGCATTGAAATTTACTATTATTTGCCAGACATTAATTGTGGGAAAGAAGTGATTTTCTCGGCGAGTTCAGCATTTTGAGAAATTTGCCGATTGGTTTCAGAACGGCTTGCATTAAAATTTACTATTTTTTGCCAGACATTCATTGTGGAAAGAAAGAGATTTTCCCGGCGAGTTAAGCATTTTGAGTAATTTGCCGATTGGTTTCAGAACGTCTTGCATCAAAATGAACTGTTTTTTGCCAGCCATTCACTGTGGTAAAAAAGTGATTTTCTCGGCGAGTTAAGCATTTTGAGTAATTTGCCGATTGGTTTCAGAACGTCTTGCATCAAAATGAACTATTTTTTGCCAGCCATTCATTGTGGGAAAAAAGTGATTTTCTCGGCGAGTTAAGCATTTTCAGTAATTTGCCGATTGGTTTCAGAACGTCTTGCATCAAAATGAACTATTTTTTGCCAGCCATTCATTGTGGGAAAAAAGTGATTTTCTCGGCTAGTTCAGCATTTTGAGTAATTTGCCGATTGGTTTCAGAACGTCTTGCATCAAAATGAACTATTTTTTGCCAGACATTAATTGTGGGAAAGAAGTGATTTTCTCGGCGAGTTTAGCATTTTGAGAAATTTGCCGATTGGTTTCAGAACGGCTTGCATCAAAATTAACTGTTTTTTGCCAGACATTCATTGTGGGAAAAAAGTGATTTTCTCGGCGAGTTAAGCATTTTGAGTAATTTACCGATTGGTTTCAGAACCGCTTGCATTGAAATTTACTATTATTTGCCAGACATTAATTGTGGGAAAGAAGTGATTTTCTCGGCGAGTTCAGCATTTTGAGAAATTTGCCGATTGGTTTCAGAACGGCTTGCATTAAAATTTACTATTTTTTACCAGACATTCATTGTGGAAAGAAAGAGATTTTCTCGGCGAGTTAAGCACTTTGAGTAATTTGCCGATTGGTTTCAGAACGTCTTGCATCAAAATGAACTATTTTTTGCCAGCCATTCATTGCCGGAAAAAAGTGATTTTCTCGGCTAGTTAAGCATTTTGAGTAATTTGCCGATTGGTTTCAGAACGGCTTGCATTGAAATTTACTATTATTTGCCAGACATTATTTGTGGGAAAGAAATGATTTTCTCGGCGAGTTAAGCATTTTGAGAAATTTGCCGATTGGTTTCAGAACGGCTTGCATCAAAATGAACAATTTTTTGCCAGCCATTCATTGTGGGAAAAAAGTGATTTTCCCGGCTAGTTCAGCATTTTGAGTAATTTGCCGATTGGTTTCAGAATGTCTTGCATCAAAATGAACTATTCATTGTGGGAAAAAAGTGATTTTCTCGGCGAGTTAAGCATTTTGAGCAATTTACCGTTTGATTTCAGAAGGGCTTGCATTAAAATTTACTATTTTTTGCCAGCCATTCATTGTGGAAAGAAAGTGATTTTCACGGCGAGTTATGCATTTTGAGTAATTTGCCGATTGGTTTCAGAACGTCTTGCACCAAAATGAACTATTTTTTGCCAGCCATTCATTGTGGGAAAAAAATGATTTTCTCGGCTAGTTAAGCATTTTGAGTAATTTGCCGATTGGTTTCAGAGCGTCTTGCATTGAAATTTACTATTTTTTGCCAGACATTCATTGTGGAACAAAAGTGATTTTCTCGGCGAGTTAAGCATTTTGAGTAATTTGCCGATTGGTTTCAGAACGGCTTGCATTAAAATTTACTATTTTTTGCCAGACATTCATTGTGGAACGAAAGAGATTTTCTCGGCGAGTTAAGCATTTTGACTAATTTGCCGATTGGTTTCAGAACGTCTTGCATCAAAATGAACTATTTTTTGCCAGCCATTCATTGTGGGAAAAAAGTGATTTTCTCGGCTAGTTAAGCATTTTGAGCAAATGCTGATTGGTTTCAGAACGTCTTGCATCAAAATGAACTATTTTTTGCCAGCCATTCATTGTGGGAAAAAAGTGATTTTCTCGGCGAGTTAAGCATTTTGAGTAATTTACCGATTGATTTCAGAAGGGCTTGCATTAAAATTTACTATTTTTTGCCAGACATTCATTGTGGAAAGAAAGTGATTTTCTCGGCGAGTTAAGCATTTTGAGTAATTTGCCGATTGGTTTCAGAACGGCTTGCATTGAAATTTACTATTATTTGCCAGACATTAATTGTGGGAAAGAAGTGATTTTCTCTGCGAGTTAAGCATTTTGAGAAATTTGCCGATTGGTTTCAGAACGGCTTGCATCAAAATGAACTATTTTTTGCCAGCCAATCATTGTGGGAAAAAAGTGATTTTCTCGGGTAGTTCAGCATTTTGAGTAATTTGCCGATTGGTTTCAGAACGTCTTGCATCAAAATGAACTTTCATTGTGGGAAAAAAGTGATTTTCTCGGCGAGTTAAGCATTTTGAGTAATTTACCGTTTGATTTCAGAAGGGCTTGCATTAAAATTTACTATTTTTTGCCAGCCATTCATTGTGGAAAGAAAGTGATTTTCTCGGCGAGTTAAGCATTTTGAGTAATTTGCCGATTGGTTTCAGAACGTCTTGCACCAAAATGAACTATTTTTTGCCCGCCATTCATTGTGGGAAAAAATTGATTTTCTCGGCTAGTTAAGCATTTTGAGTAATTTGCCGATTGGTTTCAGAGCGTCTTGCATTAAAATTAACTATTTTTTGCGAACCTTTCATTGTGGGAACAAAGTGATTTTCTCGGCGAGTTAAGCATTTTGAGTAGTTTGCCGATTGGTTTCAGAACGGCTTGCATTGAAATTTAGTATTATTTGCCAGACATTAATTGTGGGAAAGAAGTGATTTTCTCGGCGAGTTAAGCATTTTGAGAAATTTGCCGATTGGTTTCAGAACGGCTTGCATCAAAATTAACTGTTTTTTGCCAGACATTCATTGTGGGAAAAAAGTGATTTTCTCGGCGAGTTAAGCATTTTGAGTAATTTACCGATTGATTTCAAAACGGCTTGCATTAAAATTTACTATTTTTTGCCAGACATTCATTGTGGAAAGAAAGTGATTTTCTCGGCGAGTTAAGCATTTTGAGTAATTTACCGATTGGTTTCAGAACGGCTTGCATTGAAATTTACTATTATTTGCCAGACATTAATTGTGGGAAAGAAGTGATTTTCTCGGCGAGTTCAGCATTTTGAGAAATTTGCCGATTGGTTTCAGAACGGCTTGCATTAAAATTTACTATTTTTTACCAGACATTCATTGTGGAAAGAAAGAGATTTTCTCGGCGAGTTAAGCACTTTGTGTAATTTGCCGATTGGTTTCAGAACGTTTTGCATCAAAATGAACTATTTTTTGCCAGCCATTCATTGTGGGAAAAAAGTGATTTTCTCGGCTAGTTAAGCATTTTGAGTAATTTGCCGATTGCTTTCAGAACGTCTTGCATCAAAATGAACTATTTTTTGCCAGCCATTCATTGTGGGAAAAAAGTGATTTTCTCGGCGAGTTAAGCATTTTGAGTAATTTACCGATTGATTTCAGAAGGGCTTGCATTGAAATTTACTATGATTTGCCAGGCATTAATTGTGGGAAAGAAGTGATTTTCTCGGCGAGTTCAGCATTTTGAGAAATTTGGCGATTGGTTTCAGAACGGCTTGCATTAAAATTTACTATTTTTTACCAGACATTCATTGTGGAAAGAAAGAGATTTTCTCGGCGAGTTAAGCACTTTGAGTAATTTGCCGATTGGTTTCAGAACGTCTTGCATCAAAATGAACTATTTTTTGCCAGCCATTCATTGTGGGAAAAAAGTGATTTTCTCGGCTAGTTCAGCATTTTGAGTAATTTGCCGATTGGTTTCAGAACGTCTTGCATCAAAATGAACTATTTTTTGCCAGCCATTCATTGTGGGAAAAAAGTGATTTTCTCGGCGAGTTAAGCATTTTGAGTAATTTACCGATTGATTTCAAAAGGGCTTGCATTAAAATTTACTATTTTTTGCCAGACATTCATTGTGGAAAGAAAGTGATTTTCTCGGCGAGTTAAGCATTTTGAGTAATTTGCCGATTGGTTTCAGAACGGCTTGCATTGACATTTACTATGATTTGCCAGACATTAATTGTGGGAAAGAACTGATTTTCTCGGCGAGTTAAGCATTTTGAGAAATTTGCCGATTGGTCTCAGAACGGCTTGCATCAAAATTAACTGTTTTTTGCCAGACATTCATTGTGGGAACAAAGTGATTTTCTCGCCGAGTTAAGCATTTTGAGTAATTTGCCGATTGGTTTCAGAACGTCTTGCATCAAAATGAACGATTTTTTGCCAGCCATTCATTGTGGGAAAAAAGTGATTTTCTCGGCGAGTTAAGCATTTTGAGTAATTTACCGATTGATTTCAGAAGGGCTTGCATTAAAATTTACTATTTTTTGCCAGACATTCATTGTGGAAAGAAAGTGATTTTCTCGGCGAGTTAAGCATTTTGAGTAACTTGCCGATTGGTTTCAGAACGGCTTGCATTGAAATTTACTATTATTTGCCAGACATTAATTGTGGGAAAAAAGTGATTTTCTCGGCGAGTAAAGCATTTTAAGAAATTTGCCGATTGGTTTCAGAACGGCTTGCATCAAAATGAACTGTTTTTTGCCAGTCATTCATTGTGGGAAAAAAGTGATTTCCTCGGCGGGTTAAGCGTTTTGAGTAATTTACCGATTGATTTCAGAACGGCTTGCATTAAAATTTACTATTTTTTGCCAGACATTCCTTGTGGAAAGAAAGTGATTTTCTCGGCGAGTTAAGCATTTTGAGTAATTTGCCGATTGGTTTCAGAACGTCTTGCATCAAAATGAACTATTTTTTGCCAGCCATTCATTGTGGGAAAAAAGTGATTTTCTCGGCGAGTTAAGCATTTTGAGAAATATGCCGATTGGTTTCAGAACGTCTTGCATCAAAATTAACTATTTTGTGCCAGCCATTCATTGTGGGAAAAAACTGATTTTCTCGGCGACTTACGCATTTTGAGTAATTTACCGTTTGATTTCAGAAGGGCTTGCATTAAAATTTACTATTTTTTGCCAGCCATTCATTGTGGGAAAAAACTGATTTTCTCGGCTAGTTAAGCATTTTGAGTAATTTGCCGATTGGTTTCAGAGCGTCTTGCATTAAAATTAACTATTTTTTGCCAACCTTTCATTGTGGGGAAAAAGTGATTGTCTCGGCGAGTTAAGCATTTTGAGTAGTTTGCCGATTGGTTTCAGAACGGCTTGCATTGAAATTTACTATTATTTGCCAGACATTAATTGTGGGAAAGAAGTGATTTTCTCGGCGAGTTAAGCATTTTGAGAAATTTGCCGATTGGTTTCAGAACGGCTTGCATTAAAATTTACTATTTTTTGCCAGACATTCATTGTGGAAAGAAAGAGATTTTCCCGGCGAGTTAAGCATTTTGAGTAATTTGCCGATTGGTTTCAGAACGTCTTGCATCAAAATGAACTGTTTTTTGCCAGCCATTCACTGTGGTAAAAAAGTGATTTTCTCGGCGAGTTAAGCATTTTGAGTAATTTGCCGATTGGTTTCAGAACGTCTTGCATCAAAATGAACTATTTTTTGCCAGCCATTCATTGTGGGAAAAAAGTGATTTTCTCGGCGAGTTAAGCATTTTCAGTAATTTGCCGATTGGTTTCAGAACGTCTTGCATCAAAATGAACTATTTTTTGCCAGCCATTCATTGTGGGAAAAAAGTGATTTTCTCGGCTAGTTCAGCATTTTGAGTAATTTGCCGATTGGTTTCAGAACGTCTTGCATCAAAATGAACTATTTTTTGCCAGACATTAATTGTGGGAAAGAAGTGATTTTCTCGGCGAGTTTAGCATTTTGAGAAATTTGCCGATTGGTTTCAGAACGGCTTGCATCAAAATTAACTGTTTTTTGCCAGACATTCATTGTGGGAAAAAAGTGATTTTCTCGGCGAGTTAAGCATTTTGAGTAATTTACCGATTGGTTTCAGAACCGCTTGCATTGAAATTTACTATTATTTGCCAGACATTAATTGTGGGAAAGAAGTGATTTTCTCGGCGAGTTCAGCATTTTGAGAAATTTGCCGATTGGTTTCAGAACGGCTTGCATTAAAATTTACTATTTTTTACCAGACATTCATTGTGGAAAGAAAGAGATTTTCTCGGCGAGTTAAGCACTTTGAGTAATTTGCCGATTGGTTTCAGAACGTCTTGCATCAAAATGAACTATTTTTTGCCAGCCATTCATTGCCGGAAAAAAGTGATTTTCTCGGCTAGTTAAGCATTTTGAGTAATTTGCCGATTGGTTTCAGAACGGCTTGCATTGAAATTTACTATTATTTGCCAGACATTATTTGTGGGAAAGAAATGATTTTCTCGGCGAGTTAAGCATTTTGAGAAATTTGCCGATTGGTTTCAGAACGGCTTGCATCAAAATGAACAATTTTTTGCCAGCCATTCATTTTGGGAAAAAAGTGATTTTCCCGGCTAGTTCAGCATTTTGAGTAATTTGCCGATTGGTTTCAGAATGTCTTGCATCAAAATGAACTATTCATTGTGGGAAAAAAGTGATTTTCTCGGCGAGTTAAGCATTTTGAGCAATTTACCGTTTGATTTCAGAAGGGCTTGCATTAAAATTTACTATTTTTTGCCAGCCATTCATTGTGGAAAGAAAGTGATTTTCACGGCGAGTTATGCATTTTGAGTAATTTGCCGATTGGTTTCAGAACGTCTTGCACCAAAATGAACTATTTTTTGCCAGCCATTCATTGTGGGAAAAAAATGATTTTCTCGGCTAGTTAAGCATTTTGAGTAATTTGCCGATTGGTTTCAGAGCGTCTTGCATTGAAATTTACTATTTTTTGCCAGACATTCATTGTGGAACAAAAGTGATTTTCTCGGCGAGTTAAGCATTTTGAGTAATTTGCCGATTGGTTTCAGAACGGCTTGCATTAAAATTTACTATTTTTTGCCAGACATTCATTGTGGAACGAAAGAGATTTTCTCGGCGAGTTAAGCATTTTGACTAATTTGCCGATTGGTTTCAGAACGTCTTGCATCAAAATGAACTATTTTTTGCCAGCCATTCATTGTGGGAAAAAAGTGATTTTCTCGGCTAGTTAAGCATTTTGAGCAAATGCTGATTGGTTTCAGAACGTCTTGCATCAAAATGAACTATTTTTTGCCAGCCATTCATTGTGGGAAAAAAGTGATTTTCTCGGCGAGTTAAGCATTTTGAGTAATTTACCGATTGATTTCAGAAGGGCTTGCATTAAAATTTACTATTTTTTGCCAGACATTCATTGTGGAAAGAAAGTGATTTTCTCGGCGAGTTAAGCATTTTGAGTAATTTGCCGATTGGTTTCAGAACGGCTTGCATTGAAATTTACTATTATTTGCCAGACATTAATTGTGGGAAAGAAGTGATTTTCTCTGCGAGTTAAGCATTTTGAGAAATTTGCCGATTGGTTTCAGAACGGCTTGCATCAAAATGAACTATTTTTTGCCAGCCAATCATTGTGGGAAAAAAGTGATTTTCTCGGGTAGTTCAGCATTTTGAGTAATTTGCCGATTGGTTTCAGAACGTCTTGCATCAAAATGAACTTTCATTGTGGGAAAAAAGTGATTTTCTCGGCGAGTTAAGCATTTTGAGTAATTTACCGTTTGATTTCAGAAGGGCTTGCATTAAAATTTACTATTTTTTGCCAGCCATTCATTGTGGAAAGAAAGTGATTTTCTCGGCGAGTTAAGCATTTTGAGTAATTTGCCGATTGGTTTCAGAACGTCTTGCACCAAAATGAACTATTTTTTGCCCGCCATTCATTGTGGGAAAAAATTGATTTTCTCGGCTAGTTAAGCATTTTGAGTAATTTGCCGATTGGTTTCAGAGCGTCTTGCATTAAAATTAACTATTTTTTGCGAACCTTTCATTGTGGGAACAAAGTGATTTTCTCGGCGAGTTAAGCATTTTGAGTAGTTTGCCGATTGGTTTCAGAACGGCTTGCATTGAAATTTAGTATTATTTGCCAGACATTAATTGTGGGAAAGAAGTGATTTTCTCGGCGAGTTAAGCATTTTGAGAAATTTGCCGATTGGTTTCAGAACGGCTTGCATCAAAATTAACTGTTTTTTGCCAGACATTCATTGTGGGAAAAAAGTGATTTTCTCGGCGAGTTAAGCATTTTGAGTAATTTACCGATTGATTTCAAAACGGCTTGCATTAAAATTTACTATTTTTTGCCAGACATTCATTGTGGAAAGAAAGTGATTTTCTCGGCGAGTTAAGCATTTTGAGTAATTTACCGATTGGTTTCAGAACGGCTTGCATTGAAATTTACTATTATTTGCCAGACATTAATTGTGGGAAAGAAGTGATTTTCTCGGCGAGTTCAGCATTTTGAGAAATTTGCCGATTGGTTTCAGAACGGCTTGCATTAAAATTTACTATTTTTTACCAGACATTCATTGTGGAAAGAAAGAGATTTTCTCGGCGAGTTAAGCACTTTGTGTAATTTGCCGATTGGTTTCAGAACGTTTTGCATCAAAATGAACTATTTTTTGCCAGCCATTCATTGTGGGAAAAAAGTGATTTTCTCGGCTAGTTAAGCATTTTGAGTAATTTGCCGATTGCTTTCAGAACGTCTTGCATCAAAATGAACTATTTTTTGCCAGCCATTCATTGTGGGAAAAAAGTGATTTTCTCGGCGAGTTAAGCATTTTGAGTAATTTACCGATTGATTTCAGAAGGGCTTGCATTGAAATTTACTATGATTTGCCAGACATTAATTGTGGGAAAGAAGTGATTTTCTCGGCGAGTTCAGCATTTTGAGAAATTTGGCGATTGGTTTCAGAACGGCTTGCATTAAAATTTACTATTTTTTACCAGACATTCATTGTGGAAAGAAAGAGATTTTCTCGGCGAGTTAAGCACTTTGAGTAATTTGCCGATTGGTTTCAGAACGTCTTGCATCAAAATGAACTATTTTTTGCCAGCCATTCATTGTGGGAAAAAAGTGATTTTCTCGGGTAGTTCAGCATTTTGAGTAATTTGCCGATTGGTTTCAGAACGTCTTGCATCAAAATGAACTTTCATTGTGGGAAAAAAGTGATTTTCTCGGCGAGTTAAGCATTTTGAGTAATTTACCGTTTGATTTCAGAAGGGCTTGCATTAAAATTTACTATTTTTTGCCAGCCATTCATTGTGGAAAGAAAGTGATTTTCTCGGCGAGTTAAGCATTTTGAGTAATTTGCCGATTGGTTTCAGAACGTCTTGCACCAAAATGAACTATTTTTTGCCCGCCATTCATTGTGGGAAAAAATTGATTTTCTCGGCTAGTTAAGCATTTTGAGTAATTTGCCGATTGGTTTCAGAGCGTCTTGCATTAAAATTAACTATTTTTTGCGAACCTTTCATTGTGGGAACAAAGTGATTTTCTCGGCGAGTTAAGCATTTTGAGTAGTTTGCCGATTGGTTTCAGAACGGCTTGCATTGAAATTTAGTATTATTTGCCAGACATTAATTGTGGGAAAGAAGTGATTTTCTCGGCGAGTTAAGCATTTTGAGAAATTTGCCGATTGGTTTCAGAACGGCTTGCATCAAAATTAACTGTTTTTTGCCAGACATTCATTGTGGGAAAAAAGTGATTTTCTCGGCGAGTTAAGCATTTTGAGTAATTTACCGATTGATTTCAAAACGGCTTGCATTAAAATTTACTATTTTTTGCCAGACATTCATTGTGGAAAGAAAGTGATTTTCTCGGCGAGTTAAGCATTTTGAGTAATTTACCGATTGGTTTCAGAACGGCTTGCATTGAAATTTACTATTATTTGCCAGACATTAATTGTGGGAAAGAAGTGATTTTCTCGGCGAGTTCAGCATTTTGAGAAATTTGCCGATTGGTTTCAGAACGGCTTGCATTAAAATTTACTATTTTTTACCAGACATTCATTGTGGAAAGAAAGAGATTTTCTCGGCGAGTTAAGCACTTTGTGTAATTTGCCGATTGGTTTCAGAACGTTTTGCATCAAAATGAACTATTTTTTGCCAGCCATTCATTGTGGGAAAAAAGTGATTTTCTCGGCTAGTTAAGCATTTTGAGTAATTTGCCGATTGCTTTCAGAACGTCTTGCATCAAAATGAACTATTTTTTGCCAGCCATTCATTGTGGGAAAAAAGTGATTTTCTCGGCGAGTTAAGCATTTTGAGTAATTTACCGATTGATTTCAGAAGGGCTTGCATTGAAATTTACTATGATTTGCCAGACATTAATTGTGGGAAAGAAGTGATTTTCTCGGCGAGTTCAGCATTTTGAGAAATTTGGCGATTGGTTTCAGAACGGCTTGCATTAAAATTTACTATTTTTTACCAGACATTCATTGTGGAAAGAAAGAGATTTTCTCGGCGAGTTAAGCACTTTGAGTAATTTGCCGATTGGTTTCAGAACGTCTTGCATCAAAATGAACTATTTTTTGCCAGCCATTCATTGTGGGAAAAAAGTGATTTTCTCGGCTAGTTCAGCATTTTGAGTAATTTGCCGATTGGTTTCAGAACGTCTTGCATCAAAATGAACTATTTTTTGCCAGCCATTCATTGTGGGAAAAAAGTGATTTTCTCGGCGAGTTAAGCATTTTGAGTAATTTACCGATTGATTTCAAAAGGGCTTGCATTAAAATTTACTATTTTTTGCCAGACATTCATTGTGGAAAGAAAGTGATTTTCTCGGCGAGTTAAGCATTTTGAGTAATTTGCCGATTGGTTTCAGAACGGCTTGCATTGACATTTACTATGATTTGCCAGACATTAATTGTGGGAAAGAAGTGATTTTCTCGGCGAGTTCAGCATTTTGAGTAATTTGCCGATTGGTTTCAGAGCGTCTTGCATTAAAATTAACTATTTTTTGCGAAACTTTCATTGTGGGAACAAAGTGATTTTCTCGGCGAGTTAAGCATTTTGAGTAGTTTGCCGATTGGTTTCAGAACGGCTTGCATTGAAATTTACTATTATTTGCCAGACATTAATTGTGGGAAAGAACTGTTTTTCTCGGCTAGTTAATCATTTTGAGTAATTTGCCGATTGGTTTCAGAACGTCTTGCACCAAAATGAACTATTTTTTGCCAGCCATTCATTGTGGGAAAGAAAGTGATTTTCTCGGCGAGTTAAGCATTTTGAGTAATTTGCCGATTGGTTTCAGAACGGTTTGCATTGAAATTTACTATTATTTGCCAGACATTAATTGTGGGAAAGAAGTGATTTTCTCGGCGAGTTAAGCATTTTGAGAAATTTGCCGATTGGTTTCAGAACGGCTTGCATCAAAATTAACTGTTTTTTGCCAGACATTCATTGTGGGAAAAAAGTGATTTTCTCGGCGAGTTAAGCATTTTGAGTTATTTGCCGATTAGTTTCAGAACGTCTTGCATTGAAATTTATTATTTTTTGCCAGACATTCATTGTGGAACAAAAGTGATTTTCTCGGCGAGTTAAGCATTTTGAGTAATTTGCCGATTGGTTTCAGAACGGCTTGCATTAAAATTTACTATTTTTTGCCAGACATTCATTGTGGAACGAAAGAGATTTTCTCGGCGAGTTAAGCATTTTGACTAATTTGCCGATTGGTTTCAGAACGTCTTGCATCAAAATGAACTATTTTTTGCCAGCCATTCATTGTGGGAAACAGTGATTTTCTCGGCTAGTTAAGCATTTTGAGCAAATGCCGATTGGTTTCAGAACGTCTTGCATCAAAATGAACTATTTTTTGCCAGCCATTCATTGTGGGAACAAAGTGATTTTCTCGGCGAGTTAAGCATTTTGAGTAGTTTGCCGATTGGTTTCCGAAGGGCTTGCATTGAAATTTACTATTATTTGCCAGACATTAATTGTGGGAAAGAACTGTTTTTCTCGGCTAGTTAAACATTTTGAGTAATTTGCCGATTGGTTTCAGAACGTCTTGCATCAAAATGAACTATTTTTTGCCAGCCATTCATTGTGGGAAAAAAGTGATTTTCTCGGCGAGTTAAGCATTTTGAGGAATTTACCGATTGATTTCAGAAGGGCTTGCATCAAAATTTACTATTTTTTGCCAGACATTCATTGTGGAAAGAAAGTGATTTTCTCGGCGAGTTAAGCATTTTGAGTAATTTGCCGATAGGGTTCAGAACGGGTTGCATTGAAATTTACTATTATTTGCCAGACATTAATTGTGGGAAAGAAGTGATTTTCTCGGCGAGTTAAGCATTTTGAGAAATTTGCCGATTGGTTTCAGAACGGCTTGCATCAAAATTAACTGTTTTTTGCCAGACATTCATTGTGGGAAAAAAGTGATTTTCTCGGCGAGTTAAGCATTTTGAGTAATTTACCGATTGATTTCAAAACGGCTTGCATTAAAATTTACTATTTTTTGCCAGACATTCATTGTGGAAAGAAAGTGATTTTCTCGGCGAGTTAAGCATTTTGAGTAATTTGCCGATAGGGTTCAGAACGGGTTGCATTGAAATTTACTATTATTTGCCAGACATTAATTGTGGGAAAGAAGTGATTTTCTCGGCGAGTTAAGCATTTTGAGAAATTTGCCGATTGGTTTCAGAACGGCTTGCATCAAAATTAACTGTTTTTTGCCAGTCATTCATTGTGGGAAAAAAGTGATTTTCTCGGCGAGTTAAGCATTTTGAGTAATTTACCGATTGATTTCAAAACGGCTTGCATTAAAATTTACTATTTTTTGCCAGACATTCATTGTGGAAACAAAGTGATTTTCTCGGCGAGTTAAGCATTTTGAGTAATTTACCGATTGGTTTCAGAACGGCTTGCATTGAAATTTACTATTATTTGCCAGACATTAATTGTGGGAAAGAAGTGATTTTCTCGGCGAGTTCAGCATTTTGAGAAATTTGCCGATTGGTTTCAGAACGGCTTGCATTAAAATTTACTATTTTTTAACCAGACATTCATTGTGGAAAGAAAGAGATTTTCTCGGCGAATTAAGCACTTTGTGTAATTTGCCGATTGGTTTCAGAACGTTTTGCATCAAAATGAACTATTTTTTGCCAGCCATTCATTGTGGGAAAAAAGTGATTTTCTCGGCTAGTTAAGCATTTTGAGTAATTTGCCGATTGGTTTCAGAACGTCTTGCATCAAAATGAACTATTTTTTGCCAGCCATTCATTGTGGGAAAAAAGTGATTTTCTCGGCGAGTTAAGCATTTTGAGTAATTTACCGATTGATTTCAGAAGGGCTTGCATTAAAATTTACTATTTTTTGCCAGACATTCATTGTGGAAAGAAAGTGATTTTCTCGGCGAGTTAAGCATTTTGAGTAATTTGCCGATTGGTTTCAGAACGGCTTGCATTGAAATTTACTATGATTTGCCAGACATTAATTGTGGGAAAGAAGTGATTTTCTCGGCGAGTTCAGCATTTTGAGAAATTTGGCGATTGGTTTCAGAACGGCTTGCATTAAAATTTACTATTTTTTACCAGACATTCATTGTGGAAAGAAAGAGACTTTCTCGGCGAGTTAAGCACTTTGAGTAATTTGCCGATTGGTTTCAGAACGTCTTGCATCAAAATGAACTATTTTTTGCCAGCCATTCATTGTGGGAAAAAAGTGATTTTCTCGGCTAGTTCAGCATTTTGAGTAATTTGCCGATTGGTTTCAGAACGTCTTGCATCAAAATGAAATATTTTTTGCCAGCCATTCATTGTGGGAAAAAAGTGATTTTCTCGGCGAGTTAAGCATTTTGAGTAATTTACCGATTGATTTCAAAAGGGCTTGCATTAAAATTTACTATTTTTTGCCAGACATTCATTGTGGAAAGAAAGTGATTTTCTCGGCGAGTTAAGCATTTTGAGTAATTTGCCGATTGGTTTCAGAACGGCTTGCATTGAAATTTACTATGATTTGCCAGACATTAATTGTGGGAAAGAAGTGATTTTCTCGGCGAGTTCAGCATTTTGAGTAATTTGCCGATTGGTTTCAGAGCATCTTGCATTAAAATTAACTATTTTTTGCGAACCTTTCATTGTGGGAACAAAGTGATTTTCTCGGCGAGTTAAGCATTTTGAGTAGTTTGCCGATTGGTTTCAGAACGGCTTGCATTGAAATTTACTATTATTTGCCAGACATTAATTGTGGGAAAGAACTGTTTTTCTCGGCTAGTTAAACATTTTGAGTAATTTGCCGATTGGTTTCAGAACGTCTTGCACCAAAATGAACTATTTTTTGCCAGCCATTCATTGTGGGAAAGAAGTGATTTTCTCGGCGAGTTAAGCATTTTGAGAAATTTGCCGATTGGTTTCAGAACGGCTTGCATCAAAATTAACTGTTTTTTGCCAGACATTCATTGTGGGGAAAAAAGTGATTTTCTCGGCGAGTTAAGCATTTTGAGTTATTTGCCGATTAGTTTCAGAACGTCTTGCATTGAAATTTACAATTTTTTGCCAGACATTCATTGTGGAACAAAAGTGATTTTCTCGGCGAGTTAAGCATTTTGAGTAATTTGCCGATTGGTTTCAGAACGGCTTGCATTAAAATTTACTATTTTTTGCCAGACATTCATTGTGGAACGAAAGAGATTTTCTCGGCGAGTTAAGCATTTTGACTAATTTGCCGATTGGTTTCAGAACGTCTTGCATCAAAATGAACTATTTTTTGCCAGCCATTCATTGTGGGAAAAAGTGATTTTCTCGGCTAGTTAAGCATTTTGAGCAAATGCCGATTGGTTTCAGAACGTCTTGCATCAAAATGAACTATTTTTTGCCAGCCATTCATTGTGGGAAAAAAGTGATTTTCTCGGCGAGTTAAGCATTTTGAGTAATTTACCGATTGATTTCAGAAGGGCTTGCATTAAAATTTACTATTTTTTGCCAGACATTCATTGTGGAAAGAAAGTGATTTTCTCGGCGAGTTAAGCATTTTGAGTAATTTGCCGATTGGTTTCAGAACGGCTTGCATTGAAATTTACTATTATTTGCCAGACATTAATTGTGGGAAAGAAGTGATTTTCTCGGCGAGTTAAGCATTTTGAGAAATTTGCCGATTGGTTTCAGAACGGCTTGCATCAAAATGAACTATTTTTTGCCAGCCATTCATTGTGGGAAAAAAGTGATTTTCTCGGCTAGTTCAGCATTTTGAGTAATTTGCCGATTGGTTTCAGAACGTCTTGCATCAAAATGAACTATTCATTGTGGGAAAAAAGTGATTTTCTCGGCGAGTTAAGCATTTTGAGTAATTTACCTTTTGATTTCAGAAGGGCTTGCATTAAAATTTACTAATTTTTGCCAGCCATTCATTGTGGAAAGAAAGTGATTTTCTCGGCGAGTTAAGCATTTTGAGTAATTTGCCGATTGGTTTCAGAACGTCTTGCATCAAAATGAACTATTTTTTGCCAGCCATTCATTGTGGGAAAAAAGTGATTTTCTCGGCTAGTTAAGCATTTTGAGCAAATGCCGATTGGTTTCAGAACAGCTTGCATTAAAATTTACTATTTTTTGCCAGACATTCATTGTGGAACGAAAGAGATTTTCTCGGCGAGTTAAGCATTTTGACTAATTTGCCGATTGGTTTCAGAACGTCTTGCATCAAAATGAACTATTTTTTGCCAGCCATTCATTGTGGGAAAAAAGTGATTTTCTCGGCTAGTTAAGCATTTTGAGCAAATGGCGATTGGCTTCAGAACGTCTTGCATCAAAATGAACTATTTCTTGCCAGCCATTCATTGTGGGAAAAAAGTGATTTTCTCGGCGAGTTAAGCATTTTGAGTAATTTACCGATTGATTTCAGAACGTCTTGCATCAAAATTAACTATTTTTTGCCAACCTTTCATTGTGGGAACAAAGTGATTTTCTCGGCGAGTTAAGCATTTTGAGTAGTTTGCCGATTGGTTTCAGAACGGGTTGCATTGAAATTTACTATTATTTGCCAGACATTAATTGTGGGAAAGAAGTGATTTTCTCGGCGAGTTAAGCATTTTGAGAAATTTGCCGATTGGTTTCAGAACGGCTTGCATCAAAATTAACTGTTTTTTGCCAGACATTCATTGTGGGAAAACAGTGATTTTCTCGGCGAGTTAAGCATTTTGAGAAATTTGCCGATTGGTTTCAGAACGGCTTGCATTAAAATTTACTATTTTTACCAGACATTCATTGTGGAAAGAAAGAGATTTTCTCGGCGAGTTAAGCACTTTGAGTAATTTGCCGATTGGTTTCAGAACGTCTTGCATCAAAATGAACTATTTTTTGCCAGCCATTCATTGTCGGAAAAAAGTGATTTTCTCGGCTAGTTCAGCATTTTGAGTAATTTGCCGATTGGTTTCAGAACGGGTTGCATTGAAATTTACTATTATTTGCCAGACATTAATTGTGGGAAAGAAGTGATTTTCTCGGCGAGTTAAGCATTTTGAGAAATTTGCCGATTGGTTTCAGAACGGCCTGCATCAAAATTAACTGTTTTTTGCCAGACATTCATTGTGGAAAGAAAGTGATTTTCTCGGCGAGTTAAGCATTTTGAGTAATTTACCGTTTGGTTTCAGAACCGCTTGCATTGAAATTTACTATTATTTGCCAGGCATTAATTGTGGGAAAGAAGTGATTTTCTCGGCGAGTTCAGCATTTTGAGAAATTTGCCGATTGGTTTCAGAACGGCTTGCATTGAAATTTACTATTATTTGCCAGACATTAATTGTGGGAAAGAAGTGATTTTCTCGGCGAGTTCAGCATTTTGAGAAATTTGCCGATTGGTTTCAGAACGGCTTGCATTAAAATTTACTATTTTTTACCAGACATTCATTGTGGAAAGAAAGAGATTTTCTCGGCGAGTTAAGCACTTTGAGTAATTTGCCGATTGGTTTCAGAACGTCTTGCATCAAAATGAACTATTTTTTGCCAGACATTCATTGCCGGAAAAAAGTGATTTTCTCGGCTAGTTAAGCATTTTGAGTAATTTGCCGATTGGTTTCAGAACGTCTTGCATCAAAATGAACTATTTTTTGCCAACCTTTCATTGTGGGAACAAAGTGATTTTCTCGGCGAGTTAAGCATTTTGAGTAGTTTGCCGATTGGTTTCAGAACCGCTTGCATTGAAATTTACTATTATTTGCCAGGCATTAATTGTGGGAAAGCAGTGATTTTCTCGGCGAGTTCAGCATTTTGAGAAATTTGCCGATTGGTTTCAGAACGGCTTGCATTGAAATTTACTATTATTTGCCAGACATTAATTGTGGGAAAGAAGTGATTTTCTCGGCGAGTTAAGCATTTTGAGTAATTTGCCGATCGGTTTCAGAACGTCTTGCACCAAAATGAACTATTTTTTGCCCGCCATTCATTGTGGGAAAAAATTGATTTTCTCGGCTAGTTAAGCATTTTGAGTAATTTGCCGATTGGTTTCAGAGCGTCTTGCATTAAAATTAACTATTTTTTGCGAACCTTTCATTGTGGGAACAAAGTGATTTTCTCGGCGAGTTAAGCATTTTGAGTAGTTTGCCGATTGGTTTCAGAACGGCTTGCATTGAAATTTAGTATTATTTGCCAGACATTAATTGTGGGAAAGAAGTGATTTTCTCGGCGAGTTAAGCATTTTGAGAAATTTGCCGATTGGTTTCAGAACGGCTTGCATCAAAATTAACTGTTTTTTGCCAGACATTCATTGTGGGAAAAAAGTGATTTTCTCGGCGAGTTAAGCATTTTGAGTAATTTACCGATTGATTTCAAAACGGCTTGCATTAAAATTTACTATTTTTTGCCAGACATTCATTGTGGAAAGAAAGTGATTTTCTCGGCGAGTTAAGCATTTTGAGTAATTTACCGATTGGTTTCAGAACGGCTTGCATTGAAATTTACTATTATTTGCCAGACATTAATTGTGGGAAAGAAGTGATTTTCTCGGCGAGTTCAGCATTTTGAGAAATTTGCCGATTGGTTTCAGAACGGCTTGCATTAAAATTTACTATTTTTTACCAGACATTCATTGTGGAAAGAAAGAGATTTTCTCGGCGAGTTAAGCACTTTGTGTAATTTGCCGATTGGTTTCAGAACGTTTTGCATCAAAATGAACTATTTTTTGCCAGCCATTCATTGTGGGAAAAAAGTGATTTTCTCGGCTAGTTAAGCATTTTGAGTAATTTGCCGATTGCTTTCAGAACGTCTTGCATCAAAATGAACTATTTTTTGCCAGCCATTCATTGTGGGAAAAAAGTGATTTTCTCGGCGAGTTAAGCATTTTGAGTAATTTACCGATTGATTTCAGAAGGGCTTGCATTGAAATTTACTATGATTTGCCAGACATTAATTGTGGGAAAGAAGTGATTTTCTCGGCGAGTTCAGCATTTTGAGAAATTTGGCGATTGGTTTCAGAACGGCTTGCATTAAAATTTACTATTTTTTACCAGACATTCATTGTGGAAAGAAAGAGATTTTCTCGGCGAGTTAAGCACTTTGAGTAATTTGCCGATTGGTTTCAGAACGTCTTGCATCAAAATGAACTATTTTTTGCCAGCCATTCATTGTGGGAAAAAAGTGATTTTCTCGGCTAGTTCAGCATTTTGAGTAATTTGCCGATTGGTTTCAGAACGTCTTGCATCAAAATGAACTATTTTTTGCCAGCCATTCATTGTGGGAAAAAAGTGATTTTCTCGGCGAGTTAAGCATTTTGAGTAATTTACCGATTGATTTCAAAAGGGCTTGCATTAAAATTTACTATTTTTTGCCAGACATTCATTGTGGAAAGAAAGTGATTTTCTCGGCGAGTTAAGCATTTTGAGTAATTTGCCGATTGGTTTCAGAACGGCTTGCATTGACATTTACTATGATTTGCCAGACATTAATTGTGGGAAAGAAGTGATTTTCTCGGCGAGTTCAGCATTTTGAGTAATTTGCCGATTGGTTTCAGAGCGTCTTGCATTAAAATTAACTATTTTTTGCGAAACTTTCATTGTGGGAACAAAGTGATTTTCTCGGCGAGTTAAGCATTTTGAGTAGTTTGCCGATTGGTTTCAGAACGGCTTGCATTGAAATTTACTATTATTTGCCAGACATTAATTGTGGGAAAGAACTGTTTTTCTCGGCTAGTTAATCATTTTGAGTAATTTGCCGATTGGTTTCAGAACGTCTTGCACCAAAATGAACTATTTTTTGCCAGCCATTCATTGTGGGAAAGAAAGTGATTTTCTCGGCGAGTTAAGCATTTTGAGTAATTTGCCGATTGGTTTCAGAACGGTTTGCATTGAAATTTACTATTATTTGCCAGACATTAATTGTGGGAAAGAAGTGATTTTCTCGGCGAGTTAAGCATTTTGAGAAATTTGCCGATTGGTTTCAGAACGGCTTGCATCAAAATTAACTGTTTTTTGCCAGACATTCATTGTGGGAAAAAAGTGATTTTCTCGGCGAGTTAAGAATTTTGAGTTATTTGCCGATTAGTTTCAGAACGTCTTGCATTGAAATTTATTATTTTTTGCCAGACATTCATTGTGGAACAAAAGTGATTTTCTCGGCGAGTTAAGCATTTTGAGTAATTTGCCGATTGGTTTCAGAACGGCTTGCATTAAAATTTACTATTTTTTGCCAGACATTCATTGTGGAACGAAAGAGATTTTCTCGGCGAGTTAAGCATTTTGACTAATTTGCCGATTGGTTTCAGAACGTCTTGCATCAAAATGAACTATTTTTTGCCAGCCATTCATTGTGGGAAACAGTGATTTTCTCGGCTAGTTAAGCATTTTGAGCAAATGCCGATTGGTTTCAGAACGTCTTGCATCAAAATGAACTATTTTTTGCCAGCCATTCATTGTGGGAACAAAGTGATTTTCTCGGCGAGTTAAGCATTTTGAGTAGTTTGCCGATTGGTTTCAGAAGGGCTTGCATTGAAATTTACTATTATTTGCCAGACATTAATTGTGGGAAAGAACTGTTTTTCTCGGCTAGTTAAACATTTTGAGTAATTTGCCGATTGGTTTCAGAACGTCTTGCATCAAAATGAACTATTTTTTGCCAGCCATTCATTGTGGGAAAAAAGTGATTTTCTCGGCGAGTTAAGCATTTTGAGGAATTTACCGATTGATTTCAGAAGGGCTTGCATTAAAATTTACTATTTTTTGCCAGACATTCATTGTGGAAAGAAAGAGATTTTCACGGCGAGTTAAGCATTTTCAGTAATTTGCCGATTGGTTTCAGAACGGCTTGCATCAAAATTAACTGTTTTTTGCCAGCCATTCATTGCCGGAAAAAAGTGATTTTCTCGGCTAGTTAAGCATTTTGAGTAATTTGCCGATTGGTTTCAGAACGTCTTGCATCAAAATGAACTATTTTTTGCCAACCTTTCATTGTGGGAACAAAGTGATTTTCTCGGCGAGTTAAGCATTTTGAGTAATTTGCCGATAGGGTTCAGAACGGGTTGCATTGAAATTTACTATTATTTGCCAGACATTAATTGTGGGAACGAAGTGATTTTCTCGGCGAGTTAAGCATTTTGAGAAATTTGCCGATTGGTTTCAGAACGGCTTGCATCAAAATTAACTGTTTTTTGCCAGACATTCATTGTGGGAAAAAAGTGATTTTCTCGGCGAGTTAAGCATTTTGAGTAATTTACCGATTGATTTCAAAACGGCTTGCATTAAAATTTACTATTTTTTGCCAGACATTCATTGTGGAAAGAAAGTGATTTTCTCGGCGAGTTAAGCATTTTGAGTAATTTGCCGATAGGGTTCAGAACGGGTTGCATTGAAATTTACTATTATTTGCCAGACATTAATTGTGGGAAAGAAGTGATTTTCTCGGCGAGTTAAGCATTTTGAGAAATTTGCCGATTGGTTTCAGAACGGCTTGCATCAAAATTAACTGTTTTTTGCCAGTCATTCATTGTGGGAAAAAAGTGATTTTCTCGGCGAGTTAAGCATTTTGAGTAATTTACCGATTGATTTCAAAACGGCTTGCATTAAGATTTACTATTTTTTGCCAGACATTCATTGTGGAAACAAAGTGATTTTCTCGGCGAGTTAAGCATTTTGAGTAATTTACCGATTGGTTTCAGAACGGCTTGCATTGAAATTTACTATTATTTGCCAGACATTAATTGTGGGAAAGAAGTGATTTTCTCGGCGAGTTCAGCATTTTGAGAAATTTGCCGATTGGTTTCAGAACGGCTTGCATTAAAATTTACTATTTTTTAACCAGACATTCATTGTGGAAAGAAAGAGATTTTCTCGGCGAATTAAGCACTTTGTGTAATTTGCCGATTGGTTTCAGAACGTTTTGCATCAAAATGAACTATTTTTTGCCAGCCATTCATTGTGGGAAAAAAGTGATTTTCTCGGCTAGTTAAGCATTTTGAGTAATTTGCCGATTGGTTTCAGAACGTCTTGCATCAAAATGAACTATTTTTTGCCAGCCATTCATTGTGGGAAAAAAGTGATTTTCTCGGCGAGTTAAGCATTTTGAGTAATTTACCGATTGATTTCAGAAGGGCTTGCATTAAAATTTACTATTTTTTGCCAGACATTCATTGTGGAAAGAAAGTGATTTTCTCGGCGAGTTAAGCATTTTGAGTAATTTGCCGATTGGTTTCAGAACGGCTTGCATTGAAATTTACTATGATTTGCCAGACATTAATTGTGGGAAAGAAGTGATTTTCTCGGCGAGTTCAGCATTTTGAGAAATTTGGCGATTGGTTTCAGAACGGCTTGCATTAAAATTTACTATTTTTTACCAGACATTCATTGTGGAAAGAAAGAGACTTTCTCGGCGAGTTAAGCACTTTGAGTAATTTGCCGATTGGTTTCAGAACGTCTTGCATCAAAATGAACTATTTTTTGCCAGCCATTCATTGTGGGAAAAAAGTGATTTTCTCGGCTAGTTCAGCATTTTGAGTAATTTGCCGATTGGTTTCAGAACGTCTTGCATCAAAATGAACTATTTTTTGCCAGCCATTCATTGTGGGAAAAAAGTGATTTTCTCGGCGAGTTAAGCATTTTGAGTAATTTACCGATTGATTTCAAAAGGGCTTGCATTAAAATTTACTATTTTTTGCCAGACATTCATTGTGGAAAGAAAGTGATTTTCTCGGCGAGTTAAGCATTTTGAGTAATTTGCCGATTGGTTTCAGAACGGCTTGCATTGAAATTTACTATGATTTGCCAGACATTAATTGTGGGAAAGAAGTGATTTTCTCGGCGAGTTCAGCATTTTGAGTAATTTGCCGATTGGTTTCAGAGCATCTTGCATTAAAATTAACTATTTTTTGCGAACCTTTCATTGTGGGAACAAAGTGATTTTCTCGGCGAGTTAAGCATTTTGAGTAGTTTGCCGATTGGTTTCAGAACGGCTTGCATTGAAATTTACTATTATTTGCCAGACATTAATTGTGGGAAAGAACTGTTTTTCTCGGCTAGTTAAACATTTTGAGTAATTTGCCGATTGGTTTCAGAACGTCTTGCACCAAAATGAACTATTTTTTGCCAGCCATTCATTGTGGGAAAGAAGTGATTTTCTCGGCGAGTTAAGCATTTTGAGAAATTTGCCGATTGGTTTCAGAACGGCTTGCATCAAAATTAACTGTTTTTTGCCAGACATTCATTGTGGGAAAAAAGTGATTTTCTCGGCGAGTTAAGCATTTTGAGTTATTTGCCGATTAGTTTCAGAACGTCTTGCATTGAAATTTACAATTTTTTGCCAGACATTCATTGTGGAACAAAAGTGATTTTCTCGGCGAGTTAAGCATTTTGAGTAATTTGCCGATTGGTTTCAGAACGGCTTGCATTAAAATTTACTATTTTTTGCCAGACATTCATTGTGGAACGAAAGAGATTTTCTCGGCGAGTTAAGCATTTTGACTAATTTGCCGATTGGTTTCAGAACGTCTTGCATCAAAATGAACTATTTTTTGCCAGCCATTCATTGTGGGAAAAAGTGATTTTCTCGGCTAGTTAAGCATTTTGAGCAAATGCCGATTGGTTTCAGAACGTCTTGCATCAAAATGAACTATTTTTTGCCAGCCATTCATTGTGGGAAAAAAGTGATTTTCTCGGCGAGTTAAGCATTTTGAGTAATTTACCGATTGATTTCAGAAGGGCTTGCATTAAAATTTACTATTTT
The DNA here is from genome assembly GCF_047496885.1 of Scyliorhinus torazame. Classification (NCBI taxonomy): domain Eukaryota; kingdom Metazoa; phylum Chordata; class Chondrichthyes; order Carcharhiniformes; family Scyliorhinidae; genus Scyliorhinus; species Scyliorhinus torazame. The sequence continues at coordinate 99,742 of NW_027307887.1, read as the reverse complement.
TTGCCAGACATTCATTGTGGAAAGAAAGTGATTTTCTCGGCGAGTTAAGCATTTTGAGTAATTTGCCGATTGGTTTCAGAACGGCTTGCATTGAAATTTACTATTATTTGCCAGACATTAATTGTGGGAAAGAAGTGATTTTCTCGGCGAGTTAAGCATTTTGAGAAATTTGCCGATTGGTTTCAGAACGGCTTGCATCAAAATGAACTATTTTTTGCCAGCCATTCATTGTGGGAAAAAAGTGATTTTCTCGGCTAGTTCAGCATTTTGAGTAATTTGCCGATTGGTTTCAGAACGTCTTGCATCAAAATGAACTATTCATTGTGGGAAAAAAGCGATTTTCTCGGCGAGTTAAGCATTTTGAGTAATTTACCTTTTGATTTCAGAAGGGCTTGCATTAAAATTTACTAATTTTTGCCAGCCATTCATTGTGGAAAGAAAGTGATTTTCTCGGCGAGTTAAGCATTTTGAGTAATTTGCCGATTGGTTTCAGAACGTCTTGCATCAAAATGAACTATTTTTTGCCAGCCATTCATTGTGGGAAAAAAGTGATTTTCTCGGCTAGTTAAGCATTTTGAGCAAATGCCGATTGGTTTCAGAACAGCTTGCATTAAAATTTACTATTTTTTGCCAGACATTCATTGTGGAACGAAAGAGATTTTCTCGGCGAGTTAAGCATTTTGACTAATTTGCCGATTGGTTTCAGAACGTCTTGCATCAAAATGAACTATTTTTTGCCAGCCATTCATTGTGGGGAAAAAAGTGATTTTCTCGGCTAGTTAAGCATTTTGAGCAAATGGCGATTGGCTTCAGAACGTCTTGCATCAAAATGAACTATTTCTTGCCAGCCATTCATTGTGGGAAAAAAGTGATTTTCTCGGCGAGTTAAGCATTTTGAGTAATTTACCGATTGATTTCAGAACGTCTTGCATCAAAATTAACTATTTTTTGCCAACCTTTCATTGTGGGAACAAAGTGATTTTCTCGGCGAGTTAAGCATTTTGAGTAGTTTGCCGATTGGTTTCAGAACGGGTTGCATTGAAATTTACTATTATTTGCCAGACATTAATTGTGGGAAAGAAGTGATTTTCTCGGCGAGTTAAGCATTTTGAGAAATTTGCCGATTGGTTTCAGAACGGCTTGCATCAAAATTAACTGTTTTTTGCCAGACATTCATTGTGGGAAAACAGTGATTTTCTCGGCGAGTTAAGCATTTTGAGAAATTTGCCGATTGGTTTCAGAACGGCTTGCATTAAAATTTACTATTTTTACCAGACATTCATTGTGGAAAGAAAGAGATTTTCTCGGCGAGTTAAGCACTTTGAGTAATTTGCCGATTGGTTTCAGAACGTCTTGCATCAAAATGAACTATTTTTTGCCAGCCATTCATTGTCGGAAAAAAGTGATTTTCTCGGCTAGTTCAGCATTTTGAGTAATTTGCCGATTGGTTTCAGAACGGGTTGCATTGAAATTTACTATTATTTGCCAGACATTAATTGTGGGAAAGAAGTGATTTTCTCGGCGAGTTAAGCATTTTGAGAAATTTGCCGATTGGTTTCAGAACGGCCTGCATCAAAATTAACTGTTTTTTGCCAGACATTCATTGTGGAAAGAAAGTGATTTTCTCGGCGAGTTAAGCATTTTGAGTAATTTACCGTTTGGTTTCAGAACCGCTTGCATTGAAATTTACTATTATTTGCCAGGCATTAATTGTGGGAAAGAAGTGATTTTCTCGGCGAGTTCAGCATTTTGAGAAATTTGCCGATTGGTTTCAGAACGGCTTGCATTGAAATTTACTATTATTTGCCAGACATTAATTGTGGGAAAGAAGTGATTTTCTCGGCGAGTTCAGCATTTTGAGAAATTTGCCGATTGGTTTCAGAACGGCTTGCATTAAAATTTACTATTTTTTACCAGACATTCATTGTGGAAAGAAAGAGATTTTCTCGGCGAGTTAAGCACTTTGAGTAATTTGCCGATTGGTTTCAGAACGTCTTGCATCAAAATGAACTATTTTTTGCCAGACATTCATTGCCGGAAAAAAGTGATTTTCTCGGCTAGTTAAGCATTTTGAGTAATTTGCCGATTGGTTTCAGAACGTCTTGCATCAAAATGAACTATTTTTTGCCAACCTTTCATTGTGGGAACAAAGTGATTTTCTCGGCGAGTTAAGCATTTTGAGTAGTTTGCCGATTGGTTTCAGAACCGCTTGCATTGAAATTTACTATTATTTGCCAGGCATTAATTGTGGGAAAGCAGTGATTTTCTCGGCGAGTTCAGCATTTTGAGAAATTTGCCGATTGGTTTCAGAACGGCTTGCATTGAAATTTACTATTATTTGCCAGACATTAATTGTGGGAAAGAAGTGATTTTCTCGGCGAGTTCAGCATTTTGAGAAATTTGCCGATTTGTTTCAGAACGGCTTGCATTAAAATTTACTATTTTTTACCAGACATTCATTGTGGAAAGAAAGAGATTTTCTCGGCGAGTTAAGCACTTTGAGTAATTTGCCGATTGGTTTCAGAACGTCTTGCATCAAAATGAACTATTTTTTGCCAGCCATTCATTGCCGGAAAAAAGTGATTTTCTCGGCTAGTTAAGCATTTTGAGTAATTTGCCGATTGGTTTCAGAACGTCTTGCATCAAAATGAACTATTTTTTGCCAACCTTTCATTGTGGGAACAAAGTGATTTTCTCGGCGAGTTAAGCATTTTGAGTAGTTTGCCGATTGGTTTCAGAACCGCTTGCATTGAAATTTACTATTATTTGCCAGGCATTAATTGTGGGAAAGCAGTGATTTTCTCGGCGAGTTCAGCATTTTGAGAAATTTGCCGATTGGTTTCAGAACGGCTTGCATTAAAATTTACTATTTTTTACCAGACATTCATTGTGGAAAGAAAGAGATTTTCTCGGCGAGTTAAGCACTTTGAGTAATTTGCCGATTGGTTTCAGAACGTCTTGCATCAAAATGAACTATTTTTTGCCAGCCATTCATTGTCGGAAAAAAGTGATTTTCTCGGCTAGTTAAGCATTTTGAGTAATTTGCCGATTGGTTTCAGAACGTCTTGCATCAAAATTAACTATTTTTTGCCAGCCATTCATTGTGGGAAAAAAGTGATTTTCTCGGCCAGTTCAGCATTTTGAGTAATTTACCGATTGATTTCAGAAGGGCTTGCATTAAAATTTACTATTTTTTGCCAGACATTCATTGTGGAAAGAAAGTGATTTTCTCGGCGAGTTAAGCATTTTGAGTAATTTGCCGATTGGTTTCAGAACGGCTTGCATTGAAATTTACTATTATTTGCCACACATTAATTGTGGGAAAATAGTGAATTTCTCGGCGAGTTAAGCATTTTGAGTAATTTACCGTTTGATTTCAGAACGTCTTGCACCAAAATGAACTATTTTTTGCCAGCCATTCATTGTGGGAAAAAACTGATTTTCTCGGCTAGTTAAGCATTTTGAGTAATTTGCCGATTGGTTTCAGAGCGTCTTGCATTAAAATTAACTATTTTTTGCCAACCTTTCATTGTGGGAACAAAGTGATTTTCTCGGCGAGTTAAGCATTTTGAGTAGTTTGCCGATTGGTTTCAGAACGGGTTGCATTGAAATTTACTATTATTTGCCAGACATTAATTGTGGGAAAGAAGTGATTTTCTCGGCGAGTTAAGCATTTTGAGAAATTTGCCGATTGGTTTCAGAACGGCTTGCATCAAAATGAACTATTTTTTGCCAGCCATTCATTGTGGGGAAAAAGTGATTTTCTCGGCTAGTTCAGCATTTTGAGTAATTTGCCGATTGGTTTCAGAACGTCTTGCATCAAAATGAACTATTCATTGTGGGAAAAAAGTGATTTTCTCGGCGAGTTAAGCATTTTGAGTAATTTACCTTTTGATTTCAGAAGGGCTTGCATTAAAATTTACTATTTTTTGCCAGCCATTCATTGTGGAAAGAAAGTGATTTTCTCGGCGAGTTAAGCATTTTGAGTAATTTGCCGATTGGTTTCAGAACGTCTTGCACCAAAATGAACTATTTTTTGCCAGCCATTCATTGTGGGAAAAAACTGATTTTCTCGGCTAGTTAAGCATTTTGACTAATTTGCCGATTGGTTTCAGAACGTCTTGCATCAAAATGAACTATTTTTTGCCAGCCATTCATTGTGGGAAAAAAGTGATTTTCTCGGCTAGTTAAGCATTTTGAGCAAATGCCGATTGGTTTCAGAACAGCTTGCATTAAAATTTACTATTTTTTGCCAGACATTCATTGTGGAACGAAAGAGATTTTCTCGGCGAGTTAAGCATTTTGACTAATTTGCCGATTGGTTTCAGAACGTCTTGCATCAAAATGAACTATTTTTTGCCAGCCATTCATTGTGGGAAAAAAGTGATTTTCTCGGCTAGTTAAGCATTTTGAGCAAATGGCGATTGGCTTCAGAACGTCTTGCATCAAAATGAACTATTTCTTGCCAGCCATTCATTGTGGGAAAAAAGTGATTTTCTCGGCGAGTTAAGCATTTTGAGTAATTTACCGATTGATTTCAAAACGGCTTGCATTAAAATTTACTATTTTTTGCCAGACATTCATTGTGGAAACAAAGTGATTTTCTCGGCGAGTTAAGCATTTTGAGTAATTTACCGATTGGTTTCAGAACGGCTTGCATTGAAATTTACTATTATTTGCCAGACATTAATTGTGGGAAAGAAGTGATTTTCTCGGCGAGTTCAGCATTTTGAGAAATTTGCCGATTGGTTTCAGAACGGCTTGCATTAAAATTTACTATTTTTTAACCAGACATTCATTGTGGAAAGAAAGAGATTTTCTCGGCGAATTAAGCACTTTGTGTAATTTGCCGATTGGTTTCAGAACGTTTTGCATCAAAATGAACTATTTTTTGCCAGCCATTCATTGTGGGAAAAAAGTGATTTTCTCGGCTAGTTAAGCATTTTGAGTAATTTGCCGATTGGTTTCAGAACGTCTTGCATCAAAATGAACAATTTTTTGCCAGCCATTCATTGTGGGAAAAAAGTGATTTTCTCGGCGAGTTAAGCATTTTGAGTAATTTACCGATTGATTTCAGAAGGGCTTGCATTAAAATTTACTATTTTTTGCCAGACATTCATTGTGGAAAGAAAGTGATTTTCTCGGCGAGTTAAGCATTTTGAGTAATTTGCCGATTGGTTTCAGAACGGCTTGCATTGAAATTTACTATGATTTGCCAGACATTAATTGTGGGAAAGAAGTGATTTTCTCGGCGAGTTCAGCATTTTGAGAAATTTGGCGATTGGTTTCAGAACGGCTTGCATTAAAATTTACTATTTTTTACCAGACATTCATTGTGGAAAGAAAGAGACTTTCTCGGCGAGTTAAGCACTTTGAGTAATTTGCCGATTGGTTTCAGAACGTCTTGCATCAAAATGAACTATTTTTTGCCAGCCATTCATTGTGGGAAAAAAGTGATTTTCTCGGCTAGTTCAGCATTTTGAGTAATTTGCCGATTGGTTTCAGAACGTCTTGCATCAAAATGAACTATTTTTTGCCAGCCATTCATTGTGGGAAAAAAGTGATTTTCTCGGCGAGTTAAGCATTTTGAGTAATTTACCGATTGATTTCAAAAGGGCTTGCATTAAAATTTACTATTTTTTGCCAGACATTCATTGTGGAAAGAAAGTGATTTTCTCGGCGAGTTAAGCATTTTGAGTAATTTGCCGATTGGTTTCAGAACGGCTTGCATTGAAATTTACTATGATTTGCCAGACATTAATTGTGGGAAAGAAGTGATTTTCTCGGCGAGTTCAGCATTTTGAGTAATTTGCCGATTGGTTTCAGAGCATCTTGCATTAAAATTAACTATTTTTTGCGAACCTTTCATTGTGGGAACAAAGTGATTTTCTCGGCGAGTTAAGCATTTTGAGTAGTTTGCCGATTGGTTTCAGAACGGCTTGCATTGAAATTTACTATTATTTGCCAGACATTAATTGTGGGAAAGAACTGTTTTTCTCGGCTAGTTAAACATTTTGAGTAATTTGCCGATTGGTTTCAGAACGTCTTGCACCAAAATGAACTATTTTTTGCCAGCCATTCATTGTGGGAAAGAAGTGATTTTCTCGGCGAGTTAAGCATTTTGAGAAATTTGCCGATTGGTTTCAGAACGGCTTGCATCAAAATTAACTGTTTTTTGCCAGACATTCATTGTGGGAAAAAAGTGATTTTCTCGGCGAGTTAAGCATTTTGAGTTATTTGCCGATTAGTTTCAGAACGTCTTGCATTGAAATTTACTATTTTTTGCCAGACATTCATTGTGGAACAAAAGTGATTTTCTCGGCGAGTTAAGCATTTTGAGTAATTTGCCGATTGGTTTCAGAACGGCTTGCATTAAAATTTACTATTTTTTGCCAGACATTCATTGTGGAACGAAAGAGATTTTCTCGGCGAGTTAAGCATTTTGACTAATTTGCCGATTGGTTTCAGAACGTCTTGCATCAAAATGAACTATTTTTTGCCAGCCATTCATTGTGGGAAAAAGTGATTTTCTCGGCTAGTTAAGCATTTTGAGCAAATGCCGATTGGTTTCAGAACGTCTTGCATCAAAATGAACTATTTTTTGCCAGCCATTCATTGTGGGAAAAAAGTGATTTTCTCGGCGAGTTAAGCATTTTGAGTAATTTACCGATTGATTTCAGAAGGGCTTGCATTAAAATTTACTATTTTTTGCCAGACATTCATTGTGGAAAGAAAGTGATTTTCTCGGCGAGTTAAGCATTTTGAGTAATTTGCCGATTGGTTTCAGAACGGCTTGCATTGAAATTTACTATTATTTGCCAGACATTAATTGTGGGAAAGAAGTGATTTTCTCGGCGAGTTAAGCATTTTGAGAAATTTGCCGATTGGTTTCAGAACGGCTTGCATCAAAATGAACTATTTTTTGCCAGCCATTCATTGTGGGAAAAAAGTGATTTTCTCGGCTAGTTCAGCATTTTGAGTAATTTGCCGATTGGTTTCAGAACGTCTTGCATCAAAATGAACTATTCATTGTGGGAAAAAAGTGATTTTCTCGGCGAGTTAAGCATTTTGAGTAATTTACCTTTTGATTTCAGAAGGGCTTGCATTAAAATTTACTAATTTTTGCCAGCCATTCATTGTGGAAAGAAAGTGATTTTCTCGGCGAGTTAAGCATTTTGAGTAATTTGCCGATTGGTTTCAGAACGTCTTGCATCAAAATGAACTATTTTTTGCCAGCCATTCATTGTGGGAAAAAAGTGATTTTCTCGGCTAGTTAAGCATTTTGAGCAAATGCCGATTGGTTTCAGAACAGCTTGCATTAAAATTTACTATTTTTTGCCAGACATTCATTGTGGAACGAAAGAGATTTTCTCGGCGAGTTAAGCATTTTGACTAATTTGCCGATTGGTTTCAGAACGTCTTGCATCAAAATGAACTATTTTTTGCCAGCCATTCATTGTGGGAAAAAAGTGATTTTCTCGGCTAGTTAAGCATTTTGAGCAAATGGCGATTGGCTTCAGAACGTCTTGCATCAAAATGAACTATTTCTTGCCAGCCATTCATTGTGGGAAAAAAGTGATTTTCTCGGCGAGTTAAGCATTTTGAGTAATTTACCGATTGATTTCAGAACGTCTTGCATCAAAATTAACTATTTTTTGCCAACCTTTCATTGTGGGAACAAAGTGATTTTCTCGGCGAGTTAAGCATTTTGAGTAGTTTGCCGATTGGTTTCAGAACGGGTTGCATTGAAATTTACTATTATTTGCCAGACATTAATTGTGGGAAAGACGTGATTTTCTCGGCGAGTTAAGCATTTTGAGAAATTTGCCGATTGGTTTCAGAACGGCTTGCATCAAAATTAACTGTTTTTTGCCAGACATTCATTGTGGGAAAACAGTGATTTTCTCGGCGAGTTAAGCATTTTGAGTAATTTACTGATTGATTTCAGAACGGCTTGCATTAAAATTTACTATTTTTTGCCAGACATTCATTGTGGAAAGAAAGTGATTTTCTCGGCGAGTTAAGCATTTTGAGTAATTTACCGATTGGTTTCAGAACCGCTTGCATTGAAATTTACTATTATTTGCCAGGCATTAATTGTGGGAAAGAAGTGATTTTCTCGGCGAGTACAGCATTTTGAGAAATTTGCCGATTGGTTTCAGAACGGCTTGCATTAAAATTTACTATTTTTACCAGACATTCATTGTGGAAAGAAAGAGATTTTCTCGGCGAGTTAAGCACTTTGAGTAATTTGCCGATTGGTTTCAGAACGTCTTGCATCAAAATGAACTATTTTTTGCCAGCCATTCATTGTCGGAAAAAAGTGATTTTCTCGGCTAGTTCAGCATTTTGAGTAATTTGCCGATTGGTTTCAGAACGGGTTGCATTGAAATTTACTATTATTTGCCAGACATTAATTGTGGGAAAGAAGTGATTTTCTCGGCGAGTTAAGCATTTTGAGAAATTTGCCGATTGGTTTCAGAACGGCCTGCATCAAAATTAACTGTTTTTTGCCAGACATTCATTGTGGAAAGAAAGTGATTTTCTCGGCGAGTTAAGCATTTTGAGTAATTTACCGTTTGGTTTCAGAACCGCTTGCATTGAAATTTACTATTATTTGCCAGGCATTAATTGTGGGAAAGAAGTGATTTTCTCGGCGAGTTCAGCATTTTGAGAAATTTGCCGATTGGTTTCAGAACGGCTTGCATTGAAATTTACTATTATTTGCCAGACATTAATTGTGGGAAAGAAGTGATTTTCTCGGCGAGTTCAGCATTTTGAGAAATTTGCCGATTTGTTTCAGAACGGCTTGCATTAAAATTTACTATTTTTTACCAGACATTCATTGTGGAAAGAAAGAGATTTTCTCGGCGAGTTAAGCACTTTGAGTAATTTGCCGATTGGTTTCAGAACGTCTTGCATCAAAATGAACTATTTTTTGCCAGCCATTCATTGCCGGAAAAAAGTGATTTTCTCGGCTAGTTAAGCATTTTGAGTAATTTGCCGATTGGTTTCAGAACGTCTTGCATCAAAATGAACTATTTTTTGCCAACCTTTCATTGTGGGAACAAAGTGATTTTCTCGGCGAGTTAAGCATTTTGAGTAGTTTGCCGATTGGTTTCAGAACCGCTTGCATTGAAATTTACTATTATTTGCCAGGCATTAATTGTGGGAAAGCAGTGATTTTCTCGGCGAGTTCAGCATTTTGAGAAATTTGCCGATTGGTTTCAGAACGGCTTGCATTAAAATTTACTATTTTTTACCAGACATTCATTGTGGAAAGAAAGAGATTTTCTCGGCGAGTTAAGCACTTTGAGTAATTTGCCGATTGGTTTCAGAACGTCTTGCATCAAAATGAACTATTTTTTGCCAGCCATTCATTGTCGGAAAAAAGTGATTTTCTCGGCTAGTTAAGCATTTTGAGTAATTTGCCGATTGGTTTCAGAACGTCTTGCATCAAAATTAACTATTTTTTGCCAGCCATTCATTGTGGGAAAAAAGTGATTTTCTCGGCCAGTTCAGCATTTTGAGTAATTTACCGATTGATTTCAGAAGGGCTTGCATTAAAATTTACTATTTTTTGCCAGACATTCATTGTGGAAAGAAAGTGATTTTCTCGGCGAGTTAAGCATTTTGAGTAATTTGCCGATTGGTTTCAGAACGGCTTGCATTGAAATTTACTATTATTTGCCAGACATTAATTGTGGGAAAATAGTGAATTTTTCGGCGAGTTAAGCATTTTGAGTAATTTACCGTTTGATTTCAGAACGTCTTGCACCAAAATGAACTATTATTTGCCAGCCATTCATTGTGGGAAAAAACTGATTTTCTCGGCTAGTTAAGCATTTTGAGTAATTTGCCGATTGGTTTCAGAGCGTCTTGCATTAAAATTAACTATTACATAGAACATACAGTGCAGAAGGAGGCCATTCGGCCCATCGAGTCTGCACCGACCCACATTAATCCCTCACTTCCACCCTATCCCCGCAACCCAATAACCCCTCCCAACCCTTATGGACACTACGGGCAATTTTTTTTTTTAAGCATGGCCAATCCACCTAACCTGCACGTCTTTGGACTGTGGGAGGAAACCGGAGCACCCGGAGGAAACCCACGCAGACACGGGGAGAACGTGCAGACTCCGCACAGACAGTGACCCAGCGGGGAACTATTTTTTGCCAACCTTTCATTGTGGGAACAAAGTGATTTTCTCGGCGAGTTAAGCATTTTGAGTAGTTTGCCGATTGGTTTCAGAACGGGTTGCATTGAAATTTACTATTATTTGCCAGACATTAATTGTGGGAAAGAAGTGATTTTCTCGGCGAGTTAAGCATTTTGAGAAATTTGCCGATTGGTTTCAGAACGGCTTGCATCAAAATGAACTATTTTTTGCCAGCCATTCATTGTGGGAAAAAAGTGATTTTCTCGGCTAGTTCAGCATTTTGAGTAATTTGCCGATTGGTTTCAGAACGTCTTGCATCAAAATGAACTATTCATTGTGGGAAAAAAGTGATTTTCTCGGCGAGTTAAGCATTTTGAGTAATTTACCTTTTGATTTCAGAAGGGCTTGCATTAAAATTTACTATTTTTTGCCAGCCATTCATTGTGGAAAGAAAGTGATTTTCTCGGCGAGTTAAGCATTTTGAGTAATTTGCCGATTGGTTTCAGAACGTCTTGCACCAAAATGAACTATTTTTTGCCAGCCATTCATTGTGGGAAAAAACTGATTTTCTCGGCTAGTTAAGCATTTTGACTAATTTGCCGATTGGTTTCAGAACGTCTTGCATCAAAATGAACTATTTTTTGCCAGCCATTCATTGTGGGAAAAAAGTGATTTTCTCGGCTAGTTAAGCATTTTGAGCAAATGCCGATTGGTTTCAGAACAGCTTGCATTAAAATTTACTATTTTTTGCCAGACATTCATTGTGGAACGAAAGAGATTTTCTCGGCGAGTTAAGCATTTTGACTAATTTGCCGATTGGTTTCAGAACGTCTTGCATCAAAATGAACTATTTTTTGCCAGCCATTCATTGTGGGAAAAAAGTGATTTTCTCGGCTAGTTAAGCATTTTGAGCAAATGGCGATTGGCTTCAGAACGTCTTGCATCAAAATGAACTATTTCTTGCCAGCCATTCATTGTGGGAAAAAAGTGATTTTCTCGGCGAGTTAAGCATTTTGAGTAGTTTGCCGATTGGTTTCAGAACGGGTTGCATTGAAATTTACTATTATTTGCCAGCCATTAATTGTGGGAAAGAAGTGATTTTCTCGGCGAGTTAAGCATTTTGAGAAATTTGCCGATTGGTTTCAGAACGGCTTGCATCAAAATTAACTGTTTTTTGCCAGACATTCATTGTGGGAAAACTGTGATTTTCTCGGCGAGTTAAGCATTTTGAGTAATTTACTGATTGATTTCAGAACGGCTTGCATTAAAATTTACTATTTTTTGCCAGACATTCATTGTGGAAAGAAAGTGATTTTCTCGGCGAGTTAAGCATTTTGAGTAATTTACCGATTGGTTTCAGAACCGCTTGCATTGAAATTTACTATTATTTGCCAGGCATTAATTGTGGGAAAGAAGTGATTTTCTCGGCGAGTTCAGCATTTTGAGAAATTTGCCGATTGGTTTCAGAACGGCTTGCATTAAAATTTACTATTTTTACCAGACATTCATTGTGGAAAGAAAGAGATTTTCTCGGCGAGTTAAGCACTTTGAGTAATTTGCCGATTGGTTTCAGAACGTCTTGCATCAAAATGAACTATTTTTTGCCAGCCATTCATTGTCGGAAAAAAGTGATTTTCTCGGCTAGTTCAGCATTTTGAGTAATTTGCCGATTGGTTTCAGAACGGGTTGCATTGAAATTTACTATTATTTGCCAGACATTAATTGTGGGAAAGAAGTGATTTTCTCGGCGAGTTAAGCATTTTGAGAAATTTGCCGATTGGTTTCAGAACGGCCTGCATCAAAATTAACTGTTTTTTGCCAGACATTCATTGTGGAAAGAAAGTGATTTTCTCGGCGAGTTAAGCATTTTGAGTAATTTACCGTTTGGTTTCAGAACCGCTTGCATTGAAATTTACTATTATTTGCCAGGCATTAATTGTGGGAAAGAAGTGATTTTCTCGGCGAGTTCAGCATTTTGAGAAATTTGCCGATTGGTTTCAGAACGGCTTGCATTGAAATTTACTATTATTTGCCAGACATTAATTGTGGGAAAGAAGTGATTTTCTCGGCGAGTTCAGCATTTTGAGAAATTTGCCGATTGGTTTCAGAACGGCTTGCATTAAAATTTACTATTTTTTACCAGACATTCATTGTGGAAAGAAAGAGATTTTCTCGGCGAGTTAAGCACTTTGAGTAATTTGCCGATTGGTTTCAGAACGTCTTGCATCAAAATGAACTATTTTTTGCCAACCTTTCATTGTGGGAACAAAGTGATTTTCTCGGCGAGTTAAGCATTTTGAGTAGTTTGCCGATTGGTTTCAGAACGGGTTGCATTGAAATTTACTATTATTAGCCAGACATTAATTGTGGGAAAGAAGTGATTTTCTCGGCGAGTTAAGCATTTTGAGAAATTTGCCGATTGCTTTCAGAACGGCTTGCATCAAAATTAACTGTTTTTTGCCAGACATTCATTGTGGGAAAAAAGTGATTTTCTCGGCGAGTTAAGCATTTTGAGTAATTTACTGATTGATTTCAGAACGGCTTGCATTAAATTTACTATTTTTTGCCAGACATTCATTGTGGAAAGAAAGTGATTTTCTCGGCGAGTTAAGCATTTTGAGTAATTTACCGATTGGTTTCAGAACCGCTTGCATTGAAATTTACTATTATTTGCCAGGCATTAATTGTGGGAGAGCAGTGATTTTCTCGGCGAGTTCAGCATTTTGAGAAATTTGCCGATTGGTTTCAGAACGGCTTGCATTAAAATTTACTATTTTTTACCAGACATTCATTGTGGAAAGAAAGAGATTTTCTCGGCGAGTTAAGCACTTTGAGTAATTTGCCGATTGGTTTCAGAACGTCTTGCATCAAAATGAACTATTTTTTGCCAGCCATTCATTGTCGGAAAAAAGTGATTTTCTCGGCTAGTTAAGCATTTTGAGTAATTTGCCGATTGGTTTCAGAACGTCTTGCATCAAAATTAACTATTTTTTGCCAGCCATTCATTGTGGGAAAAAAGTGATTTTCTCGGCCAGTTCAGCATTTTGAGTAATTTACCGATTGATTTCAGAAGGGCTTGCATTAAAATTTACTATTTTTTGCCAGACATTCATTGTGGAAAGAAAGTGATTTTCTCGGCGAGTTAAGCATTTTGAGTAATTTGCCGATTGGTTTCAGAACGGCTTGCATTGAAATTTACTATTATTTGCCAGACATTAATTGTGGGAAAATAGTGAATTTCTCGGCGAGTTAAGCATTTTGAGTAATTTACCGTTTGATTTCAGAACGTCTTGCACCTAAATGAACTATTTTTTGCCAGCCATTCATTGTGGGAAAAAAGTGATTTTCTCGGCTAGTTAAGCATTTTGAGAAATTTGCCGATTGGTTTCAGAGCGTCTTGCATTAAAATTAACTATTTTTTGCCAACCTTTCATTGTGGGAACAAAGTGATTTTCTCGGCGAGTTAAGCATTTTGAGTAGTTTGCCGATTGGTTTCAGAACGGGTTGCATTGAAATTTACTATTATTTGCCAGACATTAATTGTGGGAAAGAAGTGATTTTCTCGGCGAGTTAAGCATTTTGAGAAATTTGCCGATTGGTTTCAGAACGGCTTGCATCAAAATTAACTGTTTTTTGCCAGACATTCATTGTGGGAAAAAAGTGATTTTCTCGGCGAGTTAAGCATTTTGAGTAATTTACTGATTGATTTCAGAACGGCTTGCATTAAAATTTACTATTTTTTGCCAGACATTCATTGTGGAAAGAAAGTGATTTTCTCGGCGAGTTAAGCATTTTGAGTAATTTACCGATTGGTTTCAGAACCGCTTGCATTGAAATTTACTATTATTTGCCAGGCATTAATTGTAGGAAAGAAGTGATTTTCTCGGCGAGTTCAGCATTTTGAGAAATTTGCCGATTGGTTTCAGAACGGCTTGCATTAAAATTTACTATTTTTTACCAAACATTCATTGTGGAAAGAAAGAGATTTCCTCGGCGAGTTAAGCACATTGAGTAATTTGCCGATTGGTTTCAGAACGTCTTGCATCAAAATGAACTATTTTTTGCCAGCCATTCATTGTCGGAAAAAAGTGATTTTCTCGGCTAGTTAAGCATTTTGAGTAATTTGCCGATTGGTTTCAGAACGTCTTGCATCAAAATTAACTATTTTTTGCCAGCCATTCATTGTGGGAAAAAAGTGATTTTCTCGGCGAGTTCAGCATTTTGAGTAATTTACCGATTGATTTAAGAACGGCTTGCATTAAAATTTACTATTTTTTGCCAGACATTCATTGTGGAACGAAAGAGATTTTCTCGGCGAGTTAAGCATTTTGACTAATTTGCCGATTGGTTTCAGAACGTCTTGCATCAAAATGAACTATTATTTGCCAGCCATTCATTGTGGGAAAAAAGTGATTTTCTCGGCTAGTTAAGAATTTTCAGCAAATGCCGATTGGTTTCACAACGTCTTGCATCAAAATGAACTATTTCTTGCCAGCCATTCATTGTGGGAAAAAAGTGATTTTCTCGGCGAGTTAAGCATTTTGAGTAATTTACCTTTTGATTTCAGAAGGGCTTGCATTAAAATTTACTATTTTTTGCCAGCCATTCATTGTGGAAAGAAAGTGATTTTCTCGGCGAGTTAAGCATTTTGAGTAATTTGCCGATTGGTTTCAGAACGTCTTGCACCAAAATGAACTATTTTTTGCCAGCCATTCATTGTGGGAAAAAACTGATTTTCTCGGCTAGTTAAGCATTTTGACTAATTTGCCGATTGGTTTCAGAACGTCTTGCATCAAAATGAACTATTTTTTGCCAGCCATTCATTGTGGGAAAAAAGTGATTTTCTCGGCTAGTTAAGCATTTTGAGCAAATGCCGATTGGTTTCAGAACAGCTTGCATTAAAATTTACTATTTTTTGCCAGACATTCATTGTGGAACGAAAGAGATTTTCTCGGCGAGTTAAGCATTTTGACTAATTTGCCGATTGGTTTCAGAACGTCTTGCATCAAAATGAACTATTTTTTGCCAGCCATTCATTGTGGGAAAAAAGTGATTTTCTCGGCTAGTTAAGCATTTTGAGCAAATGGCGATTGGCTTCAGAACGTCTTGCATCAAAATGAACTATTTCTTGCCAGCCATTCATTGTGGGAAAAAAGTGATTTTCTCGGCGAGTTAAGCATTTTGAGTAGTTTGCCGATTGGTTTCAGAACGGGTTGCATTGAAATTTACTATTATTTGCCAGCCATTAATTGTGGGAAAGAAGTGATTTTCTCGGCGAGTTAAGCATTTTGAGAAATTTGCCGATTGGTTTCAGAACGGCTTGCATCAAAATTAACTGTTTTTTGCCAGACATTCATTGTGGGAAAACTGTGATTTTCTCGGCGAGTTAAGCATTTTGAGTAATTTACTGATTGATTTCAGAACGGCTTGCATTAAAATTTACTATTTTTTGCCAGACATTCATTGTGGAAAGAAAGTGATTTTCTCGGCGAGTTAAGCATTTTGAGTAATTTACCGATTGGTTTCAGAACCGCTTGCATTGAAATTTACTATTATTTGCCAGGCATTAATTGTGGGAAAGAAGTGATTTTCTCGGCGAGTTCAGCATTTTGAGAAATTTGCCGATTGGTTTCAGAACGGCTTGCATTAAAATTTACTATTTTTACCAGACATTCATTGTGGAAAGAAAGAGATTTTCTCGGCGAGTTAAGCACTTTGAGTAATTTGCCGATTGGTTTCAGAACGTCTTGCATCAAAATGAACTATTTTTTGCCAGCCATTCATTGTCGGAAAAAAGTGATTTTCTCGGCTAGTTCAGCATTTTGAGTAATTTGCCGATTGGTTTCAGAACGGGTTGCATTGAAATTTACTATTATTTGCCAGACATTAATTGTGGGAAAGAAGTGATTTTCTCGGCGAGTTAAGCATTTTGAGAAATTTGCCGATTGGTTTCAGAACGGCCTGCATCAAAATTAACTGTTTTTTGCCAGACATTCATTGTGGAAAGAAAGTGATTTTCTCGGCGAGTTAAGCATTTTGAGTAATTTACCGTTTGGTTTCAGAACCGCTTGCATTGAAATTTACTATTATTTGCCAGGCATTAATTGTGGGAAAGAAGTGATTTTCTCGGCGAGTTCAGCATTTTGAGAAATTTGCCGATTGGTTTCAGAACGGCTTGCATTGAAATTTACTATTATTTGCCAGACATTAATTGTGGGAAAGAAGTGATTTTCTCGGCGAGTTCAGCATTTTGAGAAATTTGCCGATTGGTTTCAGAACGGCTTGCATTAAAATTTACTATTTTTTACCAGACATTCATTGTGGAAAGAAAGAGATTTTCTCGGCGAGTTAAGCACTTTGAGTAATTTGCCGATTGGTTTCAGAACGTCTTGCATCAAAATGAACTATTTTTTGCCAACCTTTCATTGTGGGAACAAAGTGATTTTCTCGGCGAGTTAAGCATTTTGAGTAGTTTGCCGATTGGTTTCAGAACGGGTTGCATTGAAATTTACTATTATTTGCCAGACATTAATTGTGGGAAAGAAGTGATTTTCTCGGCGAGTTAAGCATTTTGAGAAATTTGCCGATTGCTTTCAGAACGGCTTGCATCAAAATTAACTGTTTTTTGCCAGACATTCATTGTGGGAAAAAAGTGATTTTCTCGGTGAGTTAAGCATTTTGAGTAATTTACTGATTGATTTCAGAACGGCTTGCATTAAATTTACTATTTTTTGCCAGACATTCATTGTGGAAAGAAAGTGATTTTCTCGGCGAGTTAAGCATTTTGAGTAATTTACCGATTGGTTTCAGAACCGCTTGCATTGAAATTTACTATTATTTGCCAGGCATTAATTGTGGGAAAGCAGTGATTTTCTCGGCGAGTTCAGCATTTTGAGAAATTTGCCGATTGGTTTCAGAACGGCTTGCATTAAAATTTACTATTTTTTACCAGACATTCATTGTGGAAAGAAAGAGATTTTCTCGGCGAGTTAAGCACTTTGAGTAATTTGCCGATTGGTTTCAGAACGTCTTGCATCAAAATGAACTATTTTTTGCCAGCCATTCATTGTCGGAAAAAAGTGATTTTCTCGGCTAGTTAAGCATTTTGAGTAATTTGCCGATTGGTTTCAGAACGTCTTGCATCAAAATTAACTATTTTTTGCCAGCCATTCATTGTGGGAAAAAAGTGATTTTCTCGGCCAGTTCAGCATTTTGAGTAATTTACCGATTGATTTCAGAAGGGCTTGCATTAAAATTTACTATTTTTTGCCAGACATTCATTGTGGAAAGAAAGTGATTTTCTCGGCGAGTTAAGCATTTTGAGTAATTTGCCGATTGGTTTCAGAACGGCTTGCATTGAAATTTACTATTATTTGCCAGACATTAATTGTGGGAAAATAGTGAATTTCTCGGCGAGTTAAGCATTTTGAGTAATTTACCGTTTGATTTCAGAACGTCTTGCACCTAAATGAACTATTTTTTGCCAGCCATTCATTGTGGGAAAAAAGTGATTTTCTCGGCTAGTTAAGCATTTTGAGAAATTTGCCGATTGGTTTCAGAGCGTCTTGCATTAAAATTAACTATTTTTTGCCAACCTTTCATTGTGGGAACAAAGTGATTTTCTCGGCGAGTTAAGCATTTTGAGTAGTTTGCCGATTGGTTTCAGAACGGGTTGCATTGAAATTTACTATTATTTGCCAGACATTAATTGTGGGAAAGAAGTGATTTTCTCGGCGAGTTAAGCATTTTGAGAAATTTGCCGATTGGTTTCAGAACGGCTTGCATCAAAATTAACTGTTTTTTGCCAGACATTCATTGTGGGAAAAAAGTGATTTTCTCGGCGAGTTAAGCATTTTGAGTAATTTACTGATTGATTTCAGAACGGCTTGCATTAAAATTTACTATTTTTTGCCAGACATTCATTGTGGAAAGAAAGTGATTTTCTCGGCGAGTTAAGCATTTTGAGTAATTTACCGATTGGTTTCAGAACCGCTTGCATTGAAATTTACTATTATTTGCCAGGCATTAATTGTAGGAAAGAAGTGATTTTCTCGGCGAGTTCAGCATTTTGAGAAATTTGCCGATTGGTTTCAGAACGGCTTGCATTAAAATTTACTATTTTTTACCAAACATTCATTGTGGAAAGAAAGAGATTTCCTCGGCGAGTTAAGCACATTGAGTAATTTGCCGATTGGTTTCAGAACGTCTTGCATCAAAATGAACTATTTTTTGCCAGCCATTCATTGTCGGAAAAAAGTGATTTTCTCGGCTAGTTAAGCATTTTGAGTAATTTGCCGATTGGTTTCAGAACGTCTTGCATCAAAATTAACTATTTTTTGCCAGCCATTCATTGTGGGAAAAAAGTGATTTTCTCGGCGAGTTCAGCATTTTGAGTAATTTACCGATTGATTTCAGAAGGGCTTGCATTAAAATTTACTATTTTTTGCCAGACATTCATTGTGGAACGAAAGAGATTTTCTCGGCGAGTTAAGCATTTTGACTAATTTGCCGATTGGTTTCAGAACGTCTTGCATCAAAATGAACTATTATTTGCCAGCCATTCATTGTGGGAAAAAAGTGATTTTCTCGGCTAGTTAAGCATTTTCAGCAAATGCCGATTGGTTTCACAACGTCTTGCATCAAAATGAACTATTTCTTGCCAGCCATTCATTGTGGGAAAAAAGTGATTTTCTCGGCGAGTTAACCATTTTGAGTAATTTACCGATTGATTTCAGAAGGGCTTGCATTAAAATTTACTATTTTTTGCCAGACATTCATTGTGGAAAGAAAGTGATTTTCTCGGCGAGTTAAGCATTTTGAGTAATTTGCCGATTGGTTTCAGAACGGCTTGCATTGAAATTTACTATTATTTGCCAGACATTAATTGTGGGAAAAAAGTGATTTTCTCGGCGAGTTAAGCATTTTGAGTAATTTACCGTTTGATTTCAGAACGTCTTGCACCAAAATGAACTATTTTTTGCCAGCCATTCATTGTGGGAAAAAACTGATTTTCTCGGCTAGTTAAGCATTTTGAGTAATTTGCCCATTGGTTTCAGAGCGTCTTGCATTAAAATTAACTATTTTTTGCCAACCTTTCATTGTGGGAACAAAGTGATTTTCTCGGCGAGTTAAGCATTTTGAGTAGTTTGCCGATTGGTTTCAGAACGGGTTGCATTGAAATTTACTATTATTTGCAGACATTAATTGTGGGAAAGAAGTGATTTTCTCGGCGAGTTAAGCATTTTGAGAAAATTGCCGATTGGTTTCAGAACGGCTTGCATCAAAATTAACTGTTTTTTGCCAGACATTCATTGTGGGAAAAAAGTGATTTTCTCGGCGAGTTAAGCATTTTGAGTAATTTACTGATTGATTTCAGAACGGCTTGCATTAAAATTTACTATTTTTTGCCAGACATTCATTGTGGAAAGAAAGTGATTTTCTCGGCGAGTTAAGCATTTTGAGTAATTTACCGATTGGTTTCAGAACCGCTTGCATTGAAATTTACTATTATTTGCCAGGCATTAATTGTAGGAAAGAAGTGATTTTCTCGGCGAGTTCAGCATTTTGAGAAATTTGCCGATTGGTTTCAGAACGGCTTGCATTAAAATTTACTATTTTTTACCAAACATTCATTGTGGAAAGAAAGAGATTTCCTCGGCGAGTTAAGCACATTGAGTAATTTGCCGATTGGTTTCAGAACGTCTTGCATCAAAATGAACTATTTTTTGCCAGCCATTCATTGTCGGAAAAAAGTGATTTTCTCGGCTAGTTAAGCATTTTGAGTAATTTGCCGATTGGTTTCAGAACGTCTTGCATCAAAATTAACTATTTTTTGCCAGCCATTCATTGTGGGAAAAAAGTGATTTTCTCGGCGAGTTCAGCATTTTGAGTAATTTACCGATTGATTTCAGAAGGGCTTGCATTAAAATTTACTATTTTTTGCCAGACATTCATTGTGGAACGAAAGAGATTTTCTCGGCGAGTTAAGCATTTTGACTAATTTGCCGATTGGTTTCAGAACGTCTTGCATCAAAATGAACTATTATTTGCCAGCCATTCATTGTGGGAAAAAAGTGATTTTCTCGGCTAGTTAAGCATTTTCAGCAAATGCCGATTGGTTTCACAACGTCTTGCATCAAAATGAACTATTTCTTGCCAGCCATTCATTGTGGGAAAAAAGTGATTTTCTCGGCGAGTTAAGCATTTTGAGTAATTTACCGATTGATTTCAGAAGGGCTTGCATTAAAATTTACTATTTTTTGCCAGACATTCATTGTGGAAAGAAAGTGATTTTCTCGGCGAGTTAAGCATTTTGAGTAATTTGCCGATTGGTTTCAGAACGGCTTGCATTGAAATTTACTATTATTTGCCAGACATTAATTGTGGGAAAAAAGTGATTTTCTCGGCGAGTTAAGCATTTTGAGTAATTTACCGTTTGATTTCAGAACGTCTTGCACCAAAATGAACTATTTTTTGCCAGCCATTCATTGTGGGAAAAAACTGATTTTCTCGGCTAGTTAAGCATTTTGAGTAATTTGCCCATTGGTTTCAGAGCGTCTTGCATTAAAATTAACTATTTTTTGCCAACCTTTCATTGTGGGAACAAAGTGATTTTCTCGGCGAGTTAAGCATTTTGAGTAGTTTGCCGATTGGTTTCAGAACGGGTTGCATTGAAATTTACTATTATTTGCAGACATTAATTGTGGGAAAGAAGTGATTTTCTCGGCGAGTTAAGCATTTTGAGAAAATTGCCGATTGGTTTCAGAACGGCTTGCATCAAAATTAACTGTTTTTTGCCAGACATTCATTGTGGGAAAAAAGTGATTTTCTCGGCGAGTTAAGCATTTTGAGTAATTTACTGATTGATTTCAGAACGGCTTGCATTAAAATTTACTATTTTTTGCCAGACATTCATTGTGGAAAGAAAGTGATTTTCTCGGCGAGTTAAGCATTTTGAGTAATTTACCGATTGGTTTCAGAACCGCTTGCATTGAAATTTACTATTATTTGCCAGACATTAATTGTGGGAAAGAAGTGATTTTCTGGGCGAGTTCAGCATTTTGAGAAATTTGCCGATTGGTTTCAGAACGGCTTGCATTAAAATTTACTATTATTTGCCAGACATTAATTGTGGGAAAGAAGTGATTTTCTGGGCGAGTTCAGCATTTTGAGAAATTTGCCGATTGGTTTCAGAACGGCTTGCATTAAAATTTACTATTTTTTACCAGACATTCATTGTGGAAAGAAAGAGATTTTCTCGGCGAGTTAAGCACTTTGAGTAATTTGCCGATTGGTTTCAGAACGTCTTGCATCAAAATGAACTATTTTTTGCCAGCCATTCATTGTCGGAAAAAAGTGATTTTCTCGGCTAGTTAAGCATTTTGAGTAATTTGCCGATTGGTTTCAGAACGTCTTGCATCAAAATGAACTATTTTTTGCCAGCCATTCATTGTGGGGAAAAAAGACATTTTCTCGGCGAGTTCAGCATTTTGAGTAATTTACCGATTGATTTCAGAAGGGCTTGCATTAAAATTTACTATTTTTTGCCAGACATTCATTGTGGAAAGAAAGTGATTTTCTCGGCGAGTTAAGCATTTTGAGAAATTTGCCGATTGGTTTCAGAACGGCTTGCATTAAAATTTACTATTTTTTGCCAGACATTCATTGTGGAAAGAAAGAGATTTTCTCGGCGAGTTAAGCATTTTGAGTAATTTGCCGATTGGTTTCAGAACGGTTTGCATCAAAATTAACTTTTTTTGCCAAGCATTCATTGTGGGGAAAAAAGTGATTTTCTCGGCGAGTTAAGCGTTTTGAGTAATTTGATGATAGGTTTCAGAACGTCTTGCATCAAAATGAATTATATTTTTTGCCAGCCATTCATTGTGGGAAAAAAGTGATTTTCTCAGCGAGGTAAGTATTTTGAGTAATTTGCCGATTGGTTGCAGAACGGCTTGCATCGAAATTAACTATTTTTGCCAGCCATTCATTTGGGTGGGAAAAAAGTGATTTTCTCAGCGAGTTAAGTATTTTGAGTAATTTGCCGATTGGTTTCAGAACGTCTTGCATCAAAATGAACTATTTTTTGCCAGCCATTCATTGTGGGAAAAAAGTGATTTTCTCGGCTAGTTAAACATTTTGAGTAATTTGCCGATTGGTTTCAGAACGTCTTGCATCAAAATGAACTATTTTTTGCCAGCCATTCATTGTGGGAAAAAAGTGATTTTCTCGGCGAGTTAAGCATTTTGAGAAATTTGCCGATTGGTTTCAGAACGTCTTGCATCAAAATGAACTATTCATTGTGGGGAAAAAAGTGATTTTCTCGGCGTTAAGCATTTTGAGTAATTTACCGTTTGATTTCAGTAGGGCTTGCATTAAAATTTACTATTTTTTGCCAGCCATTCATTGTGGAAAGAAAGTGATTTTCTCGGCGAGTTAAGCATTTTAAGTAATTTGCCGATTGGTTTCAGAACGTCTTGCACCAAAATGAACTATTTTTTGCCAGCCATTCATTGTGGGAAAAAACTGATTTTCTCGGCTAGTTAAGCATTTTGAGTAATTTGCCGTTTGGTTTCAGAGCGTCTTGCATTAAATTAACAATTTTTTTGCCAACCTTTCATTGTGGGGAAAAAAGTGATTGTCTCGGCGAGTTAAGCATTTTGAGTAGTTTGCCGATTGGTTTTAGAACGGCTTGCATTGAAATTTACTATTATTTGCCAGACATTAATTGTGGGAAAGAACTGATTTTCTCGGCGAGTTAAGCATTTTGAGAAATTTGCCGATTGGTCTCAGAACGGCTTGCATCAAAATTAACTGTTTTTTGCCAGACATTCATTGTGGGAAAAAAGTGATTTTCTCGCCGAGTTCAGCATTTTGAGTAATTTGCCGATTGGTTTCAGAACGTCTTGCATCAAAATGAACGATTTTTTGCCAGCCATTCATTGTGGGAAAAAAGTGATTTTCTCGGCGAGTTAAGCATTTTGAGTAATTTACCGATTGATTTCAGAAGGGCTTGCATTAAAATTTACTATTTTTTGCCAGACATTCATTGTGGAAAGAAAGTGATTTTCTCGGCGAGTTAAGCATTTTGAGTAACTTGCCGATTGGTTTCAGAACGGCTTGCATTGAAATTTACTATTATTTGCCAGGCATTAATTGTGGGAAAAAAAGTGATTTTCTCGGCGAGTAAAGCATTTTAAGAAATTTGCCGATTGGTTTCAGAACGGCTTGCATCAAAATTAACTGTTTTTTGCCAGTCATTCATTGTGGGAAAAAAGTGATTGCCTCGGCGGGTTAAGCGTTTTGAGTAATTTACCGATTGATTTCAGAACGGCTTGCATTAAAATTTACTATTTTTTGCCAGACATTCCTTGTGGAAAGAAAGTGATTTTCTCGGCGAGTTAAGCATTTTGAGTAATTTGCCGATTGGTTTCAGAACGTCTTGCATCAAAATGAACTATTTTTTGCCAGCCATTCATTGTGGGAAAAAAGTGATTTTCTCGGCGAGTTAAGCATTTTGAGAAATTTGCCGATTGGTTTCAGAACGTCTTGCATCAAAATTAACTATTTTTTGCCAGCCATTCATTGTGGGAAAAAACTGATTTTCTCGGCGACTTACGCATTTTGAGTAATTTACCGTTTGATTTCAGAAGGGCTTGCATTAAAATTTACTATTTTTTGCCAGCCATTCATTGTGGGAAAAAACTGATTTTCTCGGCTAGTTAAGCATTTTGAGTAATTTGCCGATTGGTTTCAGAGCGTCTTGCATTAAAATTAACTATTTTTTGCCAACCTTTCATTGTGGGGAAAAAGTGATTGTCTCGGCGAGTTAAGCATTTTGAGTAGTTTGCCGATTGGTTTCAGAACGGCTTGCATTGAAATTTACTATTATTTGCCAGACATTAATTGTGGGAAAGAAGTGATTTTCTCGGCGAGTTAAGCATTTTGAGAAATTTGCCGATTGGTTTCAGAACGGCTTGCATTAAAATTTACTATTTTTTGCCAGACATTCATTGTGGAAAGAAAGAGATTTTCCCGGCGAGTTAAGCATTTTGAGTAATTTGCCGATTGGTTTCAGAACGTCTTGCATCAAAATTAACTGTTTTTTGCCAGCCATTCACTGTGGTAAAAAAGTGATTTTCTCGGCGAGTTAAGCATTTTGAGTAATTTGCCGATTGGTTTCAGAACGTCTTGCATCAAAATGAACTATTTTTTGCCAGCCATTCATTGTGGGAAAAAAGTGATTTTCTCGGCTAGTTCAGCATTTTGAGTAATTTGCCGATTGGTTTCAGAACGTCTTGCATCAAAATGAACTATTTTTTGCCAGCCATTCATTGTGGGGAAAAAGTGAGTTTCTCGGCTAGTTAAGCATTTTTAGAAATTTGCCGATTGGTTTCAGAACCTCTTGCATCAAAATGAACTATTTTTTGCCAACCTTTCATTGTGGGAAAAAAGAGATTTTCTCGGCGAGTTAAGCATTTTGTGTAATTTGCCGATTGGTTTCAGAACGGCTTGCATTGAAATTTACTATTATTTGCCAGACATTAATTGTGGGAAAGAAGTGATTTTCTCGGCGAGTTTAGCATTTTGAGAAATTTGCCGATTGGTTTCAAAACGTCTTGCATCAAAATGAACTATTTTTTGCCAGCCATTCATTGTGGGAAGAAAGTGATTTTCTCGGCTCGTTCAGCATTTTGAGTAATTTGCCGATTGGTTTCAGAACGTCTTGCATGAAAATGAACTATTTTTTGCCAGCCATTCATTGTGGGAAAAAAGTGATTTTCTCGGCTAGTTAAGCATTTTGAGTAATTTGCCGATTGGTTTCAGAACGGCTTGCATGAAAATGAACTATTTTTTGCCAGCCATTCATTGTGGGAAAAAAGTGATTTTCTCGGCGACTTAAGCATTTTGAGTAATTTACCGTTTGATTTCAGAAGGGCTTGCATTAAAATTTACTATTTTTTGCCAGCCATTCATTGTGGGAAAAAACTGATTTTCTCTGCTAGTTAAGCATTTTGAGTAATTTGCCGATTGGTTTCAGAGCGTCTTGCATTAAAATTAACTATTTTTTGCCAACCTTTCATTGTGGGAAAAAAGTGATTGTCTCGGCGAGTTAAGCATTTTGAGTAGTTTGCCGATTGTTTTCAGAACGGCTTGCATTGAAATTTACTATTATTTGCCAGACATTAATTGTGGGAAAGAAGTGATTTTCTCGGCGAGTTAAGCATTTTGAGAAATTTGCCGATTGGTTTCAGAACGGCTTGCATTAAAATTTACTATTTTTTGCCAGACATTCATTGTGGAAAGAAAGAGATTTTCTCGGCGAGTTAAGCATTTTGAGTAATTTGCCGATTGGTTTCAGAACGTCTTGCATCAAAATGAACTGTTTTTTGCCAGACATTCATTGTGGGGAAAAAGTGATTTTCTCGGCGAGTTAAGCATTTTGAGTAATTTACCGATTGATTTCAGAAGGGTTTGCATTAAAATTTACTATATTTTGCCAGACATTCATTGTGGAAAGAAAGTGATTTTCTCGGCGAGTTAAGCATTTTGAGTAATTTGCCGATTGGTTTCAGAACGGCTTGCATTGAAATTTACTATTATTTGCCAGACATTAATTGTGGGAAAGAAGTGATTTTCTCGGCGAGTTAAGCATTTTGAGAAATTTGCCGATTGGTTTCAAAACGTCTTGCATCAAAATGAACTATTTTTTGCCAGCCATTCATTGTGGGAAAAAAGTGATTTTCTCGGCTCGTTAAGCATTTTGAGTAATTTGCCGATTGGTTTCAGAACGTCTTGCATCAAAATGAACTATTTTTTGCCAGCCATTCATTGTGGGAAAAAAGTAATTTTCTCGGCTAGTTAAGCATTTTGAGTAATTTGCCGATTGGTTTCAGAACGTCTTGCATCAAAATGAACTATTTTTTGCCAGCCATTCATTGTGGGAAAAAAGTGATTGTCTCGGCGAGTTAAGCATTTTGAGTAGTTTGCCGATTGGTTTCAGAACGGCTTGCATTGAAATTTACTATTATTTGCCAGACATTAATTGTGGGAAAGACGTGATTTTCTCGGCGAGTTAAGCATTTTGAGAAATTTGCCGATTGGTTTCAGAACGGCTTGCATTAAAATTTACTATTTTTTGCCAGACATTCATTGTGGAAAGAAAGAGATTTTCTCGGCGAGTTAAGCATTTTGAGTAATTTGCCGATTGGTTTCAGAACGTCTTCCATCAAAATGAACTGTTTTTTGCCAGCCATTCATTGTGGGAAAAAAGTGATTTTCTCGGCGAGTTAAGCATTTTGAGTAATTTGCCGATTGGTTTCAGAACGTCTTGCATCAAAATGAACTATTTTTTGCCAGCCATTCACTGTGGGGAAAAAACTGATTTTCTCGGCTAGTTAAGCATTTTGAGTAATTTGCCGATTGGTTTCAGAACGTCTTGCATCAAAATGAACTATTTTTTGCCAGCCATTCATTGTGGGAAAAAAGTGATTTTCTCGGCGAGTTAAGCATTTTGAGTAATTTACCGATTGATTTCAGAAGGGTTTGCATTAAAATTTACTATATTTTGCCAGACATTCATTGTGGAAAGAAAGTGATTTTCTCGGCGAGTTAAGCATTTTGAGTAATTTGCCGATTGGTTTCAGAACGGCTTGCATTGAAATTTACTATTATTTGCCAGACATTAATTGTGGGAAAGAAGTGATTTTCTCGGCGAGTTAAGCATTTTGAGAAATTTGCCGATTGGTTTCAGAACGGCTTGCATTAAAATTAACTGTTTTTTGCCAGACATTCATTGTGGGAAAAAAGTGATTTTCTCGGCGGGTTAAGCATTTTGAGTAATTTGCCGATTGGTTTCAGAACGGCTTGCATTGAAATTTACTATTATTTGCCAGACATTAATTGTGGGAAAGAAGTGATTTTCTCGGCGAGTTAAGCATTTTGAGAAATTTGCCGATTGGTTTCAAAACGTCTTGCATCAAAATGAACTATTTTTTGGCGGCCATTCATTGTGGGAAAAAAGTGATTTTCTCGGCTCGTTAAGCATTTTGAGTAATTTGCCGATTGGTTTCAGAACGTCTTGCATCAAAATGAACTATTTTTTGCCAGCCATTCATTGTGGGAAAAAAGTAATTTTCTCGGCTAGTTAAGCATTTTGAGTAATTTGCCGATTGGTTTCAGAACGTCTTGCATCAAAATGAACTATTTTTTGCCAGCCATTCATTGTGGGAAAAAAGTGATTGTCTCGGCGAGTTAAGCATTTTGAGTAGTTTGCCGATTGGTTTCAGAACGGCTTGCATTGAAATTTACTATTATTTGCCAGACATTAATTGTGGGAAAGACGTGATTTTCTCGGCGAGTTAAGCATTTTGAGAAATTTGCCGATTGGTTTCAGAACGGCTTGCATTAAAATTTACTATTTTTTGCCAGACATTCATTGTGGAAAGAAAGAGATTTTCTCGGCGAGTTAAGCATTTTGAGTAATTTGCCGATTGGTTTCAGAACGTCTTCCATCAAAATGAACTGTTTTTTGCCAGCCATTCATTGTGGGAAAAAAGTGATTTTCTCGGCGAGTTAAGCATTTTGAGTAATTTGCCGATTGGTTTCAGAACGTCTTGCATCAAAATGAACTATTTTTTGCCAGCCATTCATTGTGGGGAAAAAACTGATTTTCTCGGCTAGTTAAGCATTTTGAGTAATTTGCCGATTGGTTTCAGAACGTCTTGCATCAAAATGAACTATTTTTTGCCAGCCATTCATTGTGGGAAAAAAGTGAGTTTCTCGGCTAGTTAAGCATTTTGAGTAATTTGCCGATTGGTTTCAGAACGTCTTGCATCAAAATGAACTATTTTTTGCCAGCCATTCATTGTGGGAAAAAAGTGATTGTCTCGGCGAGTTAAGCATTTTGAGTAGTTTGCCGATTGGTTTCAGAACGGCTTGCATTGAAATTTACTATTATTTGCCAGACATTAATTGTGGGAAAGACGTGATTTTCTCGGCGAGTTAAGCATTTTGAGAAATTTGCCGATTGGTTTCAGAACGGCTTGCATTAAAATTTACTATTTTTTGCCAGACATTCATTGTGGAAAGAAAGAGATTTTCTCGGCGAGTTAAGCATTTTGAGTAATTTGCCGATTGGTTTCAGAACGTCTTCCATCAAAATGAACTGTTTTTTGCCAGCCATTCATTGTGGGAAAAAAGTGATTTTCTCGGCGAGTTAAGCATTTTGAGTAATTTGCCGATTGGTTTCAGAACGTCTTCCATCAAAATGAACTGTTTTTTGCCAGCCATTCATTGTGGGAAAAAAGTGATTTTCTCGGCGTTAAGCATTTTGAGTAATTTACCGTTTGATTTCAGTAGGGCTTGCATTAAAATTTACTATTTTTTGCCAGCCATTCATTGTGGAAAGAAAGTGATTTTCTCGGCGAGTTAAGCATTTTAAGTAATTTGCCGATTGGTTTCAGAACGTCTTGCACCAAAATGAACTATTTTTTGCCAGCCATTCATTGTGGGAAAAAACTGATTTTCTCGGCTAGTTAAGCATTTTGAGTAATTTGCCGTTTGGTTTCAGAGCGTCTTGCATTAAATTAACAATTTTTTTGCCAACCTTTCATTGTGGGGAAAAAAGTGATTGTCTCGGCGAGTTAAGCATTTTGAGTAGTTTGCCGATTGGTTTTAGAACGGCTTGCATTGAAATTTACTATTATTTGCCAGACATTAATTGTGGGAAAGAACTGATTTTCTCGGCGAGTTAAGCATTTTGAGAAATTTGCCGATTGGTCTCAGAACGGCTTGCATCAAAATTAACTGTTTTTTGCCAGACATTCATTGTGGGAAAAAAGTGATTTTCTCGCCGAGTTCAGCATTTTGAGTAATTTGCCGATTGGTTTCAGAACGTCTTGCATCAAAATGAACGATTTTTTGCCAGCCATTCATTGTGGGAAAAAAGTGATTTTCTCGGCGAGTTAAGCATTTTGAGTAATTTACCGATTGATTTCAGAAGGGCTTGCATTAAAATTTACTATTTTTTGCCAGACATTCATTGTGGAAAGAAAGTGATTTTCTCGGCGAGTTAAGCATTTTGAGTAACTTGCCGATTGGTTTCAGAACGGCTTGCATTGAAATTTACTATTATTTGCCAGGCATTAATTGTGGGAAAAAAAGTGATTTTCTCGGCGAGTAAAGCATTTTAAGAAATTTGCCGATTGGTTTCAGAACGGCTTGCATCAAAATTAACTGTTTTTTGCCAGTCATTCATTGTGGGAAAAAAGTGATTGCCTCGGCGGGTTAAGCGTTTTGAGTAATTTACCGATTGATTTCAGAACGGCTTGCATTAAAATTTACTATTTTTTGCCAGACATTCCTTGTGGAAAGAAAGTGATTTTCTCGGCGAGTTAAGCATTTTGAGTAATTTGCCGATTGGTTTCAGAACGTCTTGCATCAAAATGAACTATTTTTTGCCAGCCATTCATTGTGGGAAAAAAGTGATTTTCTCGGCGAGTTAAGCATTTTGAGAAATTTGCCGATTGGTTTCAGAACGTCTTGCATCAAAATTAACTATTTTTTGCCAGCCATTCATTGTGGGAAAAAACTGATTTTCTCGGCGACTTACGCATTTTGAGTAATTTACCGTTTGATTTCAGAAGGGCTTGCATTAAAATTTACTATTTTTTGCCAGCCATTCATTGTGGGAAAAAACTGATTTTCTCGGCTAGTTAAGCATTTTGAGTAATTTGCCGATTGGTTTCAGAGCGTCTTGCATTAAAATTAACTATTTTTTGCCAACCTTTCATTGTGGGGAAAAAGTGATTGTCTCGGCGAGTTAAGCATTTTGAGTAGTTTGCCGATTGGTTTCAGAACGGCTTGCATTGAAATTTACTATTATTTGCCAGACATTAATTGTGGGAAAGAAGTGATTTTCTCGGCGAGTTAAGCATTTTGAGAAATTTGCCGATTGGTTTCAGAACGGCTTGCATTAAAATTTACTATTTTTTGCCAGACATTCATTGTGGAAAGAAAGAGATTTTCCCGGCGAGTTAAGCATTTTGAGTAATTTGCCGATTGGTTTCAGAACGTCTTGCATCAAAATTAACTGTTTTTTGCCAGCCATTCACTGTGGTAAAAAAGTGATTTTCTCGGCGAGTTAAGCATTTTGAGTAATTTGCCGATTGGTTTCAGAACGTCTTGCATCAAAATGAACTATTTTTTGCCAGCCATTCATTGTGGGAAAAAAGTGATTTTCTCGGCTAGTTCAGCATTTTGAGTAATTTGCCGATTGGTTTCAGAACGTCTTGCATCAAAATGAACTATTTTTTGCCAGCCATTCATTGTGGGGAAAAAGTGAGTTTCTCGGCTAGTTAAGCATTTTTAGAAATTTGCCGATTGGTTTCAGAACCTCTTGCATCAAAATGAACTATTTTTTGCCAACCTTTCATTGTGGGAAAAAAGAGATTTTCTCGGCGAGTTAAGCATTTTGTGTAATTTGCCGATTGGTTTCAGAACGGCTTGCATTGAAATTTACTATTATTTGCCAGACATTAATTGTGGGAAAGAAGTGATTTTCTCGGCGAGTTTAGCATTTTGAGAAATTTGCCGATTGGTTTCAAAACGTCTTGCATCAAAATGAACTATTTTTTGCCAGCCATTCATTGTGGGAAGAAAGTGATTTTCTCGGCTCGTTCAGCATTTTGAGTAATTTGCCGATTGGTTTCAGAACGTCTTGCATGAAAATGAACTATTTTTTGCCAGCCATTCATTGTGGGAAAAAAGTGATTTTCTCGGCTAGTTAAGCATTTTGAGTAATTTGCCGATTGGTTTCAGAACGGCTTGCATGAAAATGAACTATTTTTTGCCAGCCATTCATTGTGGGAAAAAAGTGATTTTCTCGGCGACTTAAGCATTTTGAGTAATTTACCGTTTGATTTCAGAAGGGCTTGCATTAAAATTTACTATTTTTTGCCAGCCATTCATTGTGGGAAAAAACTG
The DNA here is from genome assembly GCF_047496885.1 of Scyliorhinus torazame. Taxonomy (NCBI): domain Eukaryota; kingdom Metazoa; phylum Chordata; class Chondrichthyes; order Carcharhiniformes; family Scyliorhinidae; genus Scyliorhinus; species Scyliorhinus torazame. The sequence continues at coordinate 68,598 of NW_027307887.1, read as the reverse complement.
ATTTTCTCTGCTAGTTAAGCATTTTGAGTAATTTGCCGATTGGTTTCAGAGCGTCTTGCATTAAAATTAACTATTTTTTGCCAACCTTTCATTGTGGGAAAAAAGTGATTGTCTCGGCGAGTTAAGCATTTTGAGTAGTTTGCCGATTGTTTTCAGAACGGCTTGCATTGAAATTTACTATTATTTGCCAGACATTAATTGTGGGAAAGAAGTGATTTTCTCGGCGAGTTAAGCATTTTGAGAAATTTGCCGATTGGTTTCAGAACGGCTTGCATTAAAATTTACTATTTTTTGCCAGACATTCATTGTGGAAAGAAAGAGATTTTCTCGGCGAGTTAAGCATTTTGAGTAATTTGCCGATTGGTTTCAGAACGTCTTGCATCAAAATGAACTGTTTTTTGCCAGACATTCATTGTGGGGAAAAAGTGATTTTCTCGGCGAGTTAAGCATTTTGAGTAATTTACCGATTGATTTCAGAAGGGTTTGCATTAAAATTTACTATATTTTGCCAGACATTCATTGTGGAAAGAAAGTGATTTTCTCGGCGAGTTAAGCATTTTGAGTAATTTGCCGATTGGTTTCAGAACGGCTTGCATTGAAATTTACTATTATTTGCCAGACATTAATTGTGGGAAAGAAGTGATTTTCTCGGCGAGTTAAGCATTTTGAGAAATTTGCCGATTGGTTTCAAAACGTCTTGCATCAAAATGAACTATTTTTTGCCAGCCATTCATTGTGGGAAAAAAGTGATTTTCTCGGCTCGTTAAGCATTTTGAGTAATTTGCCGATTGGTTTCAGAACGTCTTGCATCAAAATGAACTATTTTTTGCCAGCCATTCATTGTGGGAAAAAAGTAATTTTCTCGGCTAGTTAAGCATTTTGAGTAATTTGCCGATTGGTTTCAGAACGTCTTGCATCAAAATGAACTATTTTTTGCCAGCCATTCATTGTGGGAAAAAAGTGATTGTCTCGGCGAGTTAAGCATTTTGAGTAGTTTGCCGATTGGTTTCAGAACGGCTTGCATTGAAATTTACTATTATTTGCCAGACATTAATTGTGGGAAAGACGTGATTTTCCCGGCGAGTTAAGCATTTTGAGAAATTTGCCGATTGGTTTCAGAACGGCTTGCATTAAAATTTACTATTTTTTGCCAGACATTCATTGTGGAAAGAAAGAGATTTTCTCGGCGAGTTAAGCATTTTGAGTAATTTGCCGATTGGTTTCAGAACGTCTTCCATCAAAATGAACTGTTTTTTGCCAGCCATTCATTGTGGGAAAAAAGTGATTTTCTCGGCGAGTTAAGCATTTTGAGTAATTTGCCGATTGGTTTCAGAACGTCTTGCATCAAAATGAACTATTTTTTGCCAGCCATTCACTGTGGGGAAAAAACTGATTTTCTCGGCTAGTTAAGCATTTTGAGTAATTTGCCGATTGGTTTCAGAACGTCTTGCATCAAAATGAACTATTTTTTGCCAGCCATTCATTGTGGGAAAAAAGTGATTTTCTCGGCGAGTTAAGCATTTTGAGTAATTTACCGATTGATTTCAGAAGGGTTTGCATTAAAATTTACTATATTTTGCCAGACATTCATTGTGGAAAGAAAGTGATTTTCTCGGCGAGTTAAGCATTTTGAGTAATTTGCCAATTGGTTTCAGAACGGCTTGCATTGAAATTTACTATTATTTGCCAGACATTAATTGTGGGAAAGAAGTGATTTTCTCGGCGAGTTAAGCATTTTGAGAAATTTGCCGATTGGTTTCAGAACGGCTTGCATTAAAATTAACTGTTTTTTGCCAGACATTCATTGTGGGAAAAAAGTGATTTTCTCGGCGGGTTAAGCATTTTGAGTAATTTGCCGATTGGTTTCAGAACGGCTTGCATTGAAATTTACTATTATTTGCCAGACATTAATTGTGGGAAAGAAGTGATTTTCTCGGCGAGTTAAGCATTTTGAGAAATTTGCCGATTGGTTTCAAAACGTCTTGCATCAAAATGAACTATTTTTTGGCGGCCATTCATTGTGGGAAAAAAGTGATTTTCTCGGCTCGTTAAGCATTTTGAGTAATTTGCCGATTGGTTTCAGAACGTCTTGCATCAAAATGAACTATTTTTTGCCAGCCATTCATTGTGGGAAAAAAGTAATTTTCTCGGCTAGTTAAGCATTTTGAGTAATTTGCCGATTGGTTTCAGAACGTCTTGCATCAAAATGAACTATTTTTTGCCAGCCATTCATTGTGGGAAAAAAGTGATTGTCTCGGCGAGTTAAGCATTTTGAGTAGTTTGCCGATTGGTTTCAGAACGGCTTGCATTGAAATTTACTATTATTTGCCAGACATTAATTGTGGGAAAGACGTGATTTTCTCGGCGAGTTAAGCATTTTGAGAAATTTGCCGATTGGTTTCAGAACGGCTTGCATTAAAATTTACTATTTTTTGCCAGACATTCATTGTGGAAAGAAAGAGATTTTCTCGGCGAGTTAAGCATTTTGAGTAATTTGCCGATTGGTTTCAGAACGTCTTCCATCAAAATGAACTGTTTTTTGCCAGCCATTCATTGTGGGAAAAAAGTGATTTTCTCGGCGAGTTAAGCATTTTGAGTAATTTGCCGATTGGTTTCAGAACGTCTTGCATCAAAATGAACTATTTTTTGCCAGCCATTCATTGTGGGGAAAAAACTGATTTTCTCGGCTAGTTAAGCATTTTGAGTAATTTGCCGATTGGTTTCAGAACGTCTTGCATCAAAATGAACTATTTTTTGCCAGCCATTCATTGTGGGAAAAAAGTGAGTTTCTCGGCTAGTTAAGCATTTTGAGTAATTTGCCGATTGGTTTCAGAACGTCTTGCATCAAAATGAACTATTTTTTGCCAGCCATTCATTGTGGGAAAAAAGTGATTGTCTCGGCGAGTTAAGCATTTTGAGTAGTTTGCCGATTGGTTTCAGAACGGCTTGCATTGAAATTTACTATTATTTGCCAGACATTAATTGTGGGAAAGACGTGATTTTCTCGGCGAGTTAAGCATTTTGAGAAATTTGCCGATTGGTTTCAGAACGGCTTGCATTAAAATTTACTATTTTTTGCCAGACATTCATTGTGGAAAGAAAGAGATTTTCTCGGCGAGTTAAGCATTTTGAGTAATTTGCCGATTGGTTTCAGAACGTCTTCCATCAAAATGAACTGTTTTTTGCCAGCCATTCATTGTGGGAAAAAAGTGATTTTCTCGGCGAGTTAAGCATTTTGAGTAATTTGCCGATTGGTTTCAGAACGTCTTGCATCAAAATGAACTATTTTTTGCCAGCCATTCATTGTGGGGAAAAAACTGATTTTCTCGGCTAGTTAAGCATTTTGAGTAATTTGCCGATTGGTTTCAGAACGTCTTGCATCAAAATGAACTATTTTTTGCCAGCCATTCATTGTGGGAAAAAAGTGAGTTTCTCGGCTAGTTAAGCATTTTGAGTAATTTGCCGATTGGTTTCAGAACGTCTTGCATCAAAATGAACTATTTTTTGCCAGCCATTCATTGTGGGAAAAAAGTGATTGTCTCGGCGAGTTAAGCATTTTGAGTAGTTTGCCGATTGGTTTCAGAACGGCTTGCATTGAAATTTACTATTATTTGCCAGACATTAATTGTGGGAAAGACGTGATTTTCTCGGCGAGTTAAGCATTTTGAGAAATTTGCCGATTGGTTTCAGAACGGCTTGCATTAAAATTTACTATTTTTTGCCAGACATTCATTGTGGAAAGAAAGAGATTTTCTCGGCGAGTTAAGCATTTTGAGTAATTTGCCGATTGGTTTCAGAACGTCTTCCATCAAAATGAACTGTTTTTTGCCAGCCATTCATTGTGGGAAAAAAGTGATTTTCTCGGCGAGTTAAGCATTTTGAGTAATTTGCCGATTGGTTTCAGAACGTCTTGCATCAAAATGTACTATTTTTTGCCAGCCATTCACTGTGGGGAAAAAACTGATTTTCTCGGCTAGTTAAGCATTTTGAGTAATTTGCCGATTGGTTTCAGAACGTCTTGCATCAAAATGAACTATTTTTTGCCAGCCATTCATTGTGGCAAAAAAGTGATTTTCTCGGCGAGTTAAGCATTTTGAGTAATTTACCGATTGATTTCAGAAGGGTTTGCATTAAAATTTACTATATTTTGCCAGACATTCATTGTGGAAAGAAAGTGATTTTCTCGGCGAGTTAAGCATTTTGAGTAATTTGCCGATTGGTTTCAGAACGGCTTGCATTGAAATTTACTATTATTTGCCAGACATTAATTGTGGGAAAGAAGTGATTTTCTCGGCGAGTTAAGCATTTTGAGAAATTTGCCGATTGGTTTCAGAACGGCTTGCATTAAAATTAACTGTTTTTTGCCAGACATTCATTGTGGGAAAAAAGTGATTTTCTCGGCGGGTTAAGCATTTTGAGTAATTTGCCGATTGGTTTCAGAACGGCTTGCATTGAAATTTACTATTATTTGCCAGACATTAATTGTGGGAAAGAAGTGATTTTCTCGGCGAGTTAAGCATTTTGAGAAATTTGCCGATTGGTTTCAAAACGTCTTGCATCAAAATGAACTATTTTTTGGCGGCCATTCATTGTGGGAAAAAAGTGATTTTCTCGGCTCGTTAAGCATTTTGAGTAATTTGCCGATTGGTTTCAGAACGTCTTGCATCAAAATGAACTATTTTTTGCCAGCCATTCATTGTGGGAAAAAAGTAATTTTCTCGGCTAGTTAAGCATTTTGAGTAATTTGCCGATTGGTTTCAGAACGTCTTGCATCAAAATGAACTATTTTTTGCCAGCCATTCATTGTGGGAAAAAAGTGATTGTCTCGGCGAGTTAAGCATTTTGAGTAGTTTGCCGATTGGTTTCAGAACGGCTTGCATTGAAATTTACTATTATTTGCCAGACATTAATTGTGGGAAAGACGTGATTTTCTCGGCGAGTTAAGCATTTTGAGAAATTTGCCGATTGGTTTCAGAACGGCTTGCATTAAAATTTACTATTTTTTGCCAGACATTCATTGTGGAAAGAAAGAGATTTTCTCGGCGAGTTAAGCATTTTGAGTAATTTGACGATTGGTTTCAGAACGTCTTCCATCAAAATGAACTGTTTTTTGCCAGCCATTCATTGTGGGAAAAAAGTGATTTTCTCGGCGAGTTAAGCATTTTGAGTAATTTGCCGATTGGTTTCAGAACGTCTTGCATCAAAATGAACTATTTTTTGCCAGCCATTCATTGTGGGGAAAAAACTGATTTTCTCGGCTAGTTAAGCATTTTGAGTAATTTGCCGATTGGTTTCAGAACGTCTTGCATCAAAATGAACTATTTTTTGCCAGCCATTCATTGTGGGAAAAAAGTGAGTTTCTCGGCTAGTTAAGCATTTTGAGTAATTTGCCGATTGGTTTCAGAACGTCTTGCATCAAAATGAACTATTTTTTGCCAACCTTTCATTGTGGGAAAAAAGAGATTTTCTCGGCGAGTTAAGCATTTTGTGTAATTTGCCGATTGGTTTCAGAACGGCTTGCATTGAAATTTACTATTATTTGCCAGACATTAATTGTGGGAAAGAAGTGATTTTCTCGGCGAGTTAAGCATTTTGAGAAATTTGCCGATTGGTTTCAGAACGGCTTGCATTAAAATTTACTATTTTTTGCCAGACATTCATTGTGGAAAGAAAGAGATTTTCTCGGCGAGTTAAGCATTTTGAGTAATTTGCCGATTGGTTTCAGAACGTCTTGCATCAAAATGAACTGTTTTTTGCCAGACATTCATTGTGGGGAAAAAGTGATTTTCTCGGCGAGTTAAGCATTTTGAGTAATTTACCGATTGATTTCAGAAGGGTTTGCATTAAAATTTACTATATTTTGCCAGACATTCATTGTGGAAAGAAAGTGATTTTCTCGGCGAGTTAAGCATTTTGAGTAATTTGCCGATTGGTTTCAGAACGGCTTGCATTGAAATTTACTATTATTTGCCAGACATTAATTGTGGGAAAGAAGTGATTTTCTCGGCGAGTTAAGCATTTTGAGAAATTTGCCGATTGGTTTCAGAACGGCTTGCATTAAAATTAACTGTTTTTTGCCAGACATTCATTGTGGGAAAAAAGTGATTTTCTCGGCGGGTTAAGCATTTTGAGTAATTTGCCGATTGGTTTCAGAACGGCTTGCATTGAAATTTACTATTATTTGCCAGACATTAATTGTGGGAAAGAAGTGATTTTCTCGGCGAGATAAGCATTTTGAGAAATTTGCCGATTGGTTTCAAAACGTCTTGCATCAAAATGAACTATTTTTTGCCAGCCATTCATTGTGGGAAAAAAGTGATTTTCTCGGCTCGTTAAGCATTTTGAGTAATTTGCCGATTGGTTTCAGAACGTCTTGCATCAAAATGAACTATTTTTTGCCAGCCATTCATTGTGGGAAAAAAGTAATTTTCTCGGCTAGTTAAGCATTTTGAGTAATTTGCCGATTGGTTTCAGAACGTCTTGCATCAAAATGAACTATTTTTTGCCAGCCATTCATTGTGGGAAAAAAGCGATTGTCTCGGCGAGTTAAGCATTTTGAGTAGTTTGCCGATTGGTTTCAGAACGGCTTGCATTGAAATTTACTATTATTTGCCAGACATTAATTGTGGGAAAGACGTGATTTTCTCGGCGAGTTAAGCATTTTGAGAAATTTGCCGATTGGTTTCAGAACGGCTTGCATTAAAATTTACTATTTTTTGCCAGACATTCATTGTGGAAAGAAAGAGATTTTCTCGGCGAGTTAAGCATTTTGAGTAATTTGCCGATTGGTTTCAGAACGTCTTCCATCAAAATGAACTGTTTTTTGCCAGCCATTCATTGTGGGAAAAAAGTGATTTTCTCGGCGAGTTAAGCATTTTGAGTAATTTGCCGATTGGTTTCAGAACGTCTTGCATCAAAATGAACTATTTTTTGCCAGCCATTCATTGTGGGGAAAAAACTGATTTTCTCGGCTAGTTAAGCATTTTGAGTAATTTGCCGATTGGTTTCAGAACGTCTTGCATCAAAATGAACTATTTTTTGCCAACCTTTCATTGTGGGAAAAAAGAGATTTTCTCGGCGAGTTAAGCATTTTGTGTAATTTGCCGATTGGTTTCAGAACGGCTTGCATTGAAATTTACTATTATTTGCCAGACATTAATTGTGGGAAAGAAGTGATTTTCTCGACGTGTTAAGCATTTTGAGAAATTTGCCGATTGGTTTCAGAACGTCTTGCATCAAAATGAACTATTTTCTGCCAGACATGAATTGTGGGAAAAAAGTGATTTCCTCGGCTCGTTAAGCATTTTGAGTAATTTGTCGATTGGTTTCAGAACGTCTTCCATCAAAATGAACTATTTTTTGCCAGCCATTCATTGTGGGAAAAAAGTGATTTTCGCGGCGAGTTAAGCATTTTGAGTAATTTACCGATTGGTTTCAGAACGTCTTGCATCAAAATGAACTATTTTTTGGCAGCCATTCATTCTGGGAAAAAAGTGATTTTCTCGGCGAGTTAAGCATTTTGAGTAATTTACCGATTGATTTCAGAAGGGCTTGCATTAAAATTTACTATTTTTTGCCAGACATTCATTGTGGAAAGAAAGAGATTTTCTCGGCGAGTTAAGCATTTTGAGTAATTTGCCGATTGGTTTCAGAACGGCTTGCATTGAAATTTACTATTATTTGCCAGACATTAATTGTGGGAAAGAAGTGATTTTCTCGGCGAGTTAAGCATTTTGAGTAATTTACCGATTGATTTCAGAAGGGCTTGCATTAAAATTTACTATTTTTTGCCAGACATTCATTGTGGAAAGAAAGAGATTTTCTCGGCAAGTTAAGCATTTTGAGTAATTTGCCGATTGGTTTCAGAACGGCTTGCATTGAAATTTACTATTATTTGCCAGACATTAATTGTGGGAAAGAAGTGATTTTCTCGGCGAGTTAAGCATTTTGAGAAATTTGCCCATTGGTTTCAGAACGGCTTGCATTAAAATTAACTGTTTTTTGCCAGACATTCATTGTGGGAAAAAAGTGATTTTCTCGGCGGGTTAAGCATTTTGAGCAATTTACCGATTGATTTCAGAACGGCTTGCATTAAAATTTACTATTTTTTGCCAGACATTCCTTATGGAAAGAAAGTGATTTTCTCGCGAGTTAAGCATTTTGAGTAATTTGCCGATTGGTTTCAGAACGGCTTGCATTGAAATTTACTATTATTTGCCAGACATTAATTGTGGGAAAGAAGTGATTTTCTCGGCGAGTTAAGCATTTTGAGAAATTTGCCGATTGGTTTCAAAACGTCTTGCATCAAAATGAACTATTTTTTGCCAGCCATTCATTGTGGGAAAAAAAGTGATTTTCTCGGCTCGTTAAGCATTTTGAGTAATTTGCCGATTGGTTTCAGAACGTCTTGCATCAAAATGAACTATTTTTTGCCAGCCATTCATTGTGGGAAAAAAGTGATTTTCTCGGCTAGTTAAGCATTTTGAGTAATTTGCCGATTGGTTTCAGAACGTCTTGCATCAAAATGAACTATTTTTTGCCAGCCATTCATTGTGGGAAAAAACTGATTTTCTCGGCTAGTTAAGCATTTTGAGTAATTTGCCGATTGGTTTCAGAACGTCTTGCATCAAAATGAACTATTTTTTGCCAGCCATTCATTGTGGGAAAAAACTGATTTTCTCGGCTAGTTAAGCATTTTGAGTAATTTGCCGATTGGTTTCAGAGCGTCTTGCATTAAAATTAACTATTTTTTGCCAACCTTTCATTGTGGGAAAAAAGTGATTGTCTCGGCGAGTTAAGCATTTTGAGTAGTTTGCCGATTGGTTTCAGAACGGCTTGCATTGAAATTTACTATTATTTGCCAGACATTAATTGTGGGAAAGAAGTGATTTTCTCGGCGTGTTAAGCATTTTGAGAAATTTGTCGATTGGTTTCAGAACGGCTTGCATTAAAATTTACTATTTTTTGCCAGACATTCATTGTGGAAAGAAAGAGATTTTCTCGGCGAGTTAAGCATTTTGAGTAATTTGCCGATTGGTTTCAGAACGTCTTGCATCAAAATGAACTGTTTTTTGCCAGCCATTCATTGTGGGAAAAAAGTGATTTTCTCGGCGAGTTAAGCATTTGGAGTAATTTGCCGATTGGTTTCAGAACGTCTTGCATCAAAATGAACTATTTTTTGCCAGCCATTCACTGTGGGAAAAAAGTGATTTTCTCGGCTAGTTAAGCATTTTGAGTAATTTACCGATTGATTTCAGAAGGGCTTGCATTAAAATTTACTATATTTTGCCAGACATTCATTGTGGAAAGAAAGTGATTTTCTCGGCGAGTTAAGCATTTTGAGTAATTTGCCGATTGGTTTCAGAACGGCTTGCATTGAAATTTACTATTATTTGCCAGACATTAATTGTGGGAAAGAAGTGATTTTCTCGGCGAGTTAAGCATTTTGAGAAATTTGCCGATTGGTTTCAGAACGGCTTGCATTAAAATTAACTGTTTTTTGCCAGACATTCATTGTGGGAAAAAAGTGATTTTCTCGGCGGGTTAAGCATTTTGAGTAATTTACCGATTGATTTCAGAACGGCTTGCATTAAAATTTACTATTTTTTGCCAGACATTCCTTATGGAAAGAAAGTGATTTTCTCGGCGAGTTAAGCATTTTGAGTAATTTGCCGATTGGTTTCAGAACGGCTTGCATTGAAATTTACTATTATTTGCCAGCCATTCATTGTGGGAAAAAAGTGATTTTCTCGGCTAGTTAAGCATTTTGAGTAAATTGCCGATTCGTTTCAGAACGTCTTGCATCAAAATGAACTATTTTTTGCCAGCCATTCATTGTGGGAAAAAAGTGAGTTTCTCGGCTAGTTAAGCATTTTGAGTAATTTGCCGATTGGTTTCAGAACGTCTTGCATCAAAATGAACTATTTTTTGCCAACCTTTCATTGTGGGAAAAAAGAGATTTTCTCGGCGAGTTAAGCATTTTGTGTAATTTGCCGATTGGTTTCAGAACGGCTTGCATTGAAATTTACTATTATTTGCCAGACATTAATTGTGGGAAAGAAGTGATTTTCTCGACGAGTTAAGCATTTTGAGAAATTTGCCGATTGGTTTCAGAACGTCTTGCATCAAAATGAACTATTTTTTGCCAGCCATTCATTGTGGGAAAAAAGTGATTTTCTCGGCTCGTTAAGCATTTTGAGTAATTTGCCGATTGGTTTCAGAACGTCTTGCATCAAAATGAACTATTTTTTGCCAGCCATTCATTGTGGGAAAAAAGTGATTTTCTCGGCTAGTTAAGCATTTTGAGTAATTTGCCGATTGGTTTCAGAATGTCTTGCATCAAAATGAACTATTTTTTGCCAGCCATTCATTGTGGGAAAAAAGTGATTTTCTCGGCGACTTAAGCATTTTGAGTAATTTACCGTTTGATTTCAGAAGGGCTTGCATTAAAATTTACTATTTTTTGCCAGCCATTCATTGTGGGAAAAAACTGATTTTCTCGGCTAGTTAAGCATTTTGAGTAATTTGCCGATTGGTTTCAGAGCGTCTTGCATTAAAATTAACTATTTTTTGCCAACCTTTCATTGTGGGAAAAAAGTGATTGTCTCGGCGAGTTAAGCATTTTGAGTAGTTTGCCGATTGGTTTCAGAACGGCTTGCATTGAAATTTACTATTATTTGCCAGACATTAATTGTGGGAAAGAAGTGATTTTCTCGGCGTGTTAAGCATTTTGAGAAATTTGCCGATTGGTTTCAGAACGGCTTGCATTAAAATTTACTATTTTTTGCCAGACATTCATTGTGGAAAGAAAGAGATTTTCTCGGCGAGTTAAGCATTTTGAGTAATTTGCCGATTGGTTTCAGAACGTCTTGCATCAAAATGAACTGTTTTTAGCCAGCCATTCATTGTGGGAAAAAAGTGATTTTCTCGGCGAGTTAAGCATTTTGAGTAATTTGCCGATTGGTTTCAGAACGTCTTGCATCAAAATGAACTATTTTTTGCCAGCCATTCATTGTGGGAAAAAAGTGATTTTCTCGGCTAGTTAAGCATTTTGAGTAATTTGCCGATTCGTTTCAGAACGTCTTGCATCAAAATGAAATATTTTTTGCCAGCCATTCATTGTGGGAAAAAAGTGAGTTTCTCGGCTAGTTAAGCATTTTGAGTAATTTGCCGATTGGTTTCAGAACGTCTTGCATCAAAATGAACTATTTTTTGCCAACCTTTCATTGTGGGAAAAAAGAGATTTTCTCGGCGAGTTAAGCATTTTGAGTAATTTGCCGATTGGTTTCAGAACGGCTTGCATTGAAATTTACTATTATTTGCCAGACATTAATTGTGGGAAAGAAGTGATTTTCTCGACGAGTTAAGCATTTTGAGAAATTTGCCGATTGGTTTCAGTACGTCTTGCATCAAAATGAACTATTTTCTGCCAGACATTCATTGTGGAAAGAAAGAGATTTTCTCGGCGAGTTAAGCATTTTGAGTAAATTGCCGATTGGTTTCAAAACGTCTTGCATCAAAATGAACTATTTTTTGCCAGCCATTCATTGTGGGAAAAAGGTGATTTTCTCGGCTCGTTAAGCATTTTGAGTAATTTGCCGATTGGTTTCAGAACGTCTTGCATGAAAATGAACTATTTTTTGCCGGCCATTCATTGTGGGAAAAAACTGATTTTCTCGGCTAGTTAAGCATTTTGAGTAATTTGCCGATTGGTTTCAGAAGGGCTTGCGTTAAAATTAACTATTTTTTGCCAACCTTTCATTGTGGGAAAAAAGTGATTGTCTCGGCGAGTTAAGCATTTTGAGTAGTTTGCCGATTGGTTTCAGAACGGCTTGCATTGAAATTTACTATTATTTGCCAGACATTAATTGTGGGAAAGAAGTGATTTTCTCGGCGAGTTGAGCATTTTGAGAAATTTGCCGATTGGTTTCAGAACGGCTTGCATTAAAATTCACTATTTTTTGCCAGACATTCATTGTGGAAAGAAAGAGATTTTCTCGGCGAGTTAAGCATTTTGAGTAATTTGCCGATTGGTTTCAGAACGTCTTGCATTAAAATTAACTATTTTTTGCCAACCTTTCATTGTGGGAAAAAAGTGATTGTCTCGGCGAGTTAAGCATTTTGAGTAGTTTGCCGATTGGTTTCAGAACGGCTTGCATTGAAATTTACTATTATTTGCCAGACATTAATTGTGGGAAAGAAGTGATTTTCTCGGCGTGTTAAGCATTTTGAGAAATTTGTCGATTGGTTTCAGAACGGCTTGCATTAAAATTTACTATTTTTTGCCAGACATTCATTGTGGAAAGAAAGAGATTTTCTCGGCGAGTTAAGCATTTTGAGTAATTTGCCGATTGGTTTCAGAACGTCTTGCATCAAAATGAACTGTTTTTTGCCAGCCATTCATTGTGGGAAAAAAGTGATTTTCTCGGCGAGTTAAGCATTTGGAGTAATTTGCCGATTGGTTTCAGAACGTCTTGCATCAAAATGAACTATTTTTTGCCAGCCATTCACTGTGGGAAAAAAGTGATTTTCTCGGCTAGTTAAGCATTTTGAGTAATTTACCGATTGATTTCAGAAGGGCTTGCATTAAAATTTACTATATTTTGCCAGACATTCATTGTGGAAAGAAAGTGATTTTCTCGGCGAGTTAAGCATTTTGAGTAATTTGCCGATTGGTTTCAGAACGGCTTGCATTGAAATTTACTATTATTTGCCAGACATTAATTGTGGGAAAGAAGTGATTTTCTCGGCGAGTTAAGCATTTTGAGAAATTTGCCGATTGGTTTCAGAACGGCTTGCATTAAAATTAACTGTTTTTTGCCAGACATTCATTGTGGGAAAAAAGTGATTTTCTCGGCGGGTTAAGCATTTTGAGTAATTTACCGATTGATTTCAGAACGGCTTGCATTAAAATTTACTATTTTTTGCCAGACATTCCTTATGGAAAGAAAGTGATTTTCTCGGCGAGTTAAGCATTTTGAGTAATTTGCCGATTGGTTTCAGAACGGCTTGCATTGAAATTTACTATTATTTGCCAGCCATTCATTGTGGGAAAAAAGTGATTTTCTCGGCTAGTTAAGCATTTTGAGTAAATTGCCGATTCGTTTCAGAACGTCTTGCATCAAAATGAACTATTTTTTGCCAGCCATTCATTGTGGGAAAAAAGTGAGTTTCTCGGCTAGTTAAGCATTTTGAGTAATTTGCCGATTGGTTTCAGAACGTCTTGCATCAAAATGAACTATTTTTTGCCAACCTTTCATTGTGGGAAAAAAGAGATTTTCTCGGCGAGTTAAGCATTTTGTGTAATTTGCCGATTGGTTTCAGAACGGCTTGCATTGAAATTTACTATTATTTGCCAGACATTAATTGTGGGAAAGAAGTGATTTTCTCGACGAGTTAAGCATTTTGAGAAATTTGCCGATTGGTTTCAGAACGTCTTGCATCAAAATGAACTATTTTTTGCCAGCCATTCATTGTGGGAAAAAAGTGATTTTCTCGGCTCGTTAAGCATTTTGAGTAATTTGCCGATTGGTTTCAGAACGTCTTGCATCAAAATGAACTATTTTTTGCCAGCCATTCATTGTGGGAAAAAAGTGATTTTCTCGGCTAGTTAAGCATTTTGAGTAATTTGCCGATTGGTTTCAGAATGTCTTGCATCAAAATGAACTATTTTTTGCCAGCCATTCATTGTGGGAAAAAAGTGATTTTCTCGGCGACTTAAGCATTTTGAGTAATTTACCGTTTGATTTCAGAAGGGCTTGCATTAAAATTTACTATTTTTTGCCAGCCATTCATTGTGGGAAAAAACTGATTTTCTCGGCTAGTTAAGCATTTTGAGTAATTTGCCGATTGGTTTCAGAGCGTCTTGCATTAAAATTAACTATTTTTTGCCAACCTTTCATTGTGGGAAAAAAGTGATTGTCTCGGCGAGTTAAGCATTTTGAGTAGTTTGCCGATTGGTTTCAGAACGGCTTGCATTGAAATTTACTATTATTTGCCAGACATTAATTGTGGGAAAGAAGTGATTTTCTCGGCGTGTTAAGCATTTTGAGAAATTTGCCGATTGGTTTCAGAACGGCTTGCATTAAAATTTACTATTTTTTGCCAGACATTCATTGTGGAAAGAAAGAGATTTTCTCGGCGAGTTAAGCATTTTGAGTAATTTGCCGATTGGTTTCAGAACGTCTTGCATCAAAATGAACTGTTTTTAGCCAGCCATTCATTGTGGGAAAAAAGTGATTTTCTCGGCGAGTTAAGCATTTTGAGTAATTTGCCGATTGGTTTCAGAACGTCTTGCATCAAAATGAACTATTTTTTGCCAGCCATTCATTGTGGGAAAAAAGTGATTTTCTCGGCTAGTTAAGCATTTTGAGTAATTTGCCGATTCGTTTCAGAACGTCTTGCATCAAAATGAAATATTTTTTGCCAGCCATTCATTGTGGGAAAAAAGTGAGTTTCTCGGCTAGTTAAGCATTTTGAGTAATTTGCCGATTGGTTTCAGAACGTCTTGCATCAAAATGAACTATTTTTTGCCAACCTTTCATTGTGGGAAAAAAGAGATTTTCTCGGCGAGTTAAGCATTTTGAGTAATTTGCCGATTGGTTTCAGAACGGCTTGCATTGAAATTTACTATTATTTGCCAGACATTAATTGTGGGAAAGAAGTGATTTTCTCGACGAGTTAAGCATTTTGAGAAATTTGCCGATTGGTTTCAGTACGTCTTGCATCAAAATGAACTATTTTCTGCCAGACATTCATTGTGGAAAGAAAGAGATTTTCTCGGCGAGTTAAGCATTTTGAGTAAATTGCCGATTGGTTTCAAAACGTCTTGCATCAAAATGAACTATTTTTTGCCAGCCATTCATTGTGGGAAAAAGGTGATTTTCTCGGCTCGTTAAGCATTTTGAGTAATTTGCCGATTGGTTTCAGAACGTCTTGCATGAAAATGAACTATTTTTTGCCGGCCATTCATTGTGGGAAAAAACTGATTTTCTCGGCTAGTTAAGCATTTTGAGTAATTTGCCGATTGGTTTCAGAAGGGCTTGCGTTAAAATTAACTATTTTTTGCCAACCTTTCATTGTGGGAAAAAAGTGATTGTCTCGGCGAGTTAAGCATTTTGAGTAGTTTGCCGATTGGTTTCAGAACGGCTTGCATTGAAATTTACTATTATTTGCCAGACATTAATTGTGGGAAAGAAGTGATTTTCTCGGCGAGTTGAGCATTTTGAGAAATTTGCCGATTGGTTTCAGAACGGCTTGCATTAAAATTCACTATTTTTTGCCAGACATTCATTGTGGAAAGAAAGAGATTTTCTCGGCGAGTTAAGCATTTTGAGTAATTTGCCGATTGGTTTCAGAACGTCTTGCATCAAAATGAACTGTTTTTTGCCAGACATTCATTGTGGGAAAAAAGTGATTTTCTCGGCGAGTTAAGCATTTTGAGTAATTTACCGATTGATTTCAGAAGGGCTTGCATTAAAATTTACTATATTTTGCCAGACATTCATTGTGTAAAGAAAGTGATTTTCTCGGCGAGTTAAGCATTTTGAGTAATTTGCCGATTGGTTTCAGAACGGCTTGCATTGAAATTTACTATTATTTGCCAGACATTAATTGTGGGAAAGAAGTGATTTTCTCGGCGAGTTAAGCATTTTGAGAAATTTGCCGATTGGTTTCAGAACGTCTTGCATCAAAATGAACTGTTTTTTGCCAGACATTCATTGTGGGAAAAAAGTGATTTTCTCGGCGAGTTAAGCATTTTGAGTAATTTACCGATTGATTTCAGAAGGGCTTGCATTAAAATTTACTATATTTTGCCGGACATTCATTGTGGAAAGAAAGTGATTTTCTCGGCGAGTTAAGCATTTTGAGTAATTTGCCGATTGGTTTCAGAACGGCTTGCATTGAAATTTACTATTATTTGCCAGACATTAATTGTGGGAAAGAAGTGATTTTCTCGGCGAGTTAAGCATTTTGAGAAATTTGCCGATTGGTTTCAGAACGGCTTGCATTAAAATTAACTGTTTTTTTGCCAGACATTCATTGTGGGAAAAAAGTGATTTTCTCGGCGGGTTAAGCATTTTGAGTAATTTACCGATTGATTTCAGAACGGCTTGCATTAAAATTTACTATTTTTTGCCAGACATTCCTTATGGAAAGAAAGTGATTTTCTCGGCGAGTTAAGCATTTTGAGTAATTTGCCGATTGGTTTCAGAACGTCTTGCATGAAAATGAATTTTTTTTTGCCGGCCATTCATTGTGGGAAAAAACTGATTTTCTCGGCTAGTTAAGCATTTTGAGTAATTTGCCGATTGGTTTCAGAGCGTCTTGCGTTAAAATTAACTATTTTTTGCCAACCTTTCATTGTGGGAAAAAAGTGATTGTCTCGGCGAGTTAAGCATTTTGAGTAGTTTGCCGATTGGTTTCAGAACGGCTTGCATTAAAATTTACTATTTTTTGCCAGACATTCATTGTGTAAAGAAAGTGATTTTCTCGGCGAGTTAAGCATTTTGAGTAATTTGCCGATTGGTTTCAGAACGGCTTGCATTGAAATTTACTATTATTTGCCAGACATTAATTGTGGGAAAGAAGTGATTTTCTCGGCGAGTTAAGCATTTTGAGAAATTTGCCGATTGGTTTCAGAACGGCTTGCATTAAAATTAACTGTTTTTTGCCAGACATTCATTGTGGGCAAAAAGTGATTTTCTCGGCGGTTAAGCATTTTGAGTAATTTACCGATTGATTTCAGAACGGCTTGCATTAAAATTTACTATTTTTTGCCAGACATTCCTTATGGAAAGAAAGTGATTTTCTCGGCGAGTTAAGCATTTTGAGAAATTTGCCGATTGGTTTCAAAACGTCTTGCATCAAAATGAACTATTTTTTGCCAGACATGAATTGTGTGAAAAAAGTGATTTCCTTTGCTCGTTAAGCATTTTGAGTAATTTGCCGATTGGTTTCAGAACGTCTTCCATCAAAATGAACTATTTTTTGCCAGCCATTCATTGTGGGAAAAAAGTGATTTTCTCGGCGAGTTAAGCATTTTGAGTAATTTACCGATTGGTTTCAGAACGTCTTGCATCAAAATGAACTATTTTTTGCCAGCCATTCATTCTGGGAAAAAAGTGATTTTCTCGGCGAGTTAAGCATTTTGAGTAATTTACCGATTGATTTCAGAAGGGCTTGCATTAAAATTTACTATTTTTTGCCAGACATTCATTGTGGAAAGAAAGAGATTTTCTCGGCGAGTTAAGCATTTTGAGTAATTTGCCGATTGGTTTCAGAACGTCTTGCATCAAAATGAACTGTTTTTTGCCAGACATTCATTGTGGGAAAAAAGTGATTTTCTCGGCGAGTTAAGCATTTTGAGTAATTTACCGATTGATTTCAGAAGGGCTTGCATTAAAATTTACTATATTTTGCCGGACATTCATTGTGGAAAGAAAGTGATTTTCTCGGCGAGTTAAGCATTTTGAGTAATTTGCCGATTGGTTTCAGAACGGCTTGCATTGAAATTTACTATTATTTGCCAGACATTAATTGTGGGAAAGAAGTGATTTTCTCGGCGAGTTAAGCATTTTGAGAAATTTGCCGATTGGTTTCAGAATGGCTTGCATTAAAATTAACTGTTTTTTTGCCAGACATTCATTGTGGGAAAAAAGTGATTTTCTCGGCGGGTTAAGCATTTTGAGTAATTTACCGTTTGATTTCAGAAGGGCTTGCATTAAAATTTACTATTTTTTGCCAGCCATTCATTGTGGGAAAAAACTGATTTTCTCGGCTAGTTAAGCATTTTGAGTAATTTGCCGATTGGTTCCAGAGCGTCTTGCATTAAAATTAACTATTTTTTGCCAACCTTTCATTGTGGGAAAAAAGTGATTGTCTCGGCGAGTTAAGCATTTTGAGTAGTTTGCCGATTGGTTTCAGAACGGCTTGCATTGAAATTTACTATTATTTGCCAGACATTAATTGTGGGAAAGAAGTGATTTTCTCGGCGAGTTAAGCATTTTGAGAAATTTGCCGATTGGTTTCAGAACGTCTTGCATCAAAATGAACTATTTTCTGCCAGCCATTCATTGTGGGAAAAAAGTGATTTTCTCGGCTAGTTAAGCATCTTGAGTAATTTGCCGATTGGTTTCAGAACGTCTTGCATCAAAATGAACTATTTTTTGCCAGCCATTCATTGTGGGAAAAAAGTGAGTTTCTCGGCTAGTTAAGCATTTTGAGTAGTTTGCCGATTGGTTTCAGAACGTCTTGCATCAAAATGAACTATTTTTTGCCAACCTTTCATTGTGGGAAAAAAGAGATTTTCTCGGCGAGTTAAGCATTTTGTGTAATTTGCCGATTGGTTTCAGAACGGCTTGCATTGAAATTTACTATTATTTGCCAGACATTAATTGTGGGAAAGAAGTGATTTTCTCGACGAGTTAAGCATTTTGAGAAATTTGCCGATTGGTTTCAGAACGTCTTGCATCAAAATGAACTATTTTCTGCCAGACATGAATTGTGGGAAAAAAGTGAATTCCTCGGCTCGTTAAGCATTTTGAGTAATTTGCCGATTGGTTTCAGAACGTCTTCCATCAAAATGAACTATTTTTTGCCAGCCATTCATTGTGGGAAAAAAGTGATTTTCTCGGCGAGTTAAGCATTTTGAGTAATTTACCGATTGGTTTCAGAACGTCTTGCATCAAAATGAACTATTTTTTGCCAGCCATTCATTCTGGGAAAAAAGTGATTTTCTCGGCGAGTTAAGCATTTTGAGTAATTTACCGATTGATTTCAGAAGGGCTTGCATTAAAATTTACTATTTTTTGCCAGACATTCATTGTGGAAAGAAAGAGATTTTCTCGGCGAGTTAAGCATTTTGAGTAATTTGCCGATTGGTTTCAGAACGTCTTGCATCAAAATGAACTGTTTTTTGCCAGACATTCATTGTGGGAAAAAAGTGATTTTCTCGGCGAGTTAAGCATTTTGAGTAATTTACCGATTGATTTCAGAAGGGCTTGCATTAAAATTTACTATATTTTGCCAGACATTCATTGTGGAAAGAAAGTGATTTTCTCGGCGAGTTAAGCATTTTGAGTAATTTGCCGATTGGTTTCAGAACGGCTTGCATTGAAATTTACTATTATTTGCCAGACATTAATTGTGGGAAAGAAGTGATTTTCTCGGCGAGTTAAGCATTTTGAGAAATTTGCCGATTGGTTTCAGAACGGCTTGCATTAAAATTAACTGTTTTTTGCCAGACATTCATTGTGGGAAAAAAGTGATTTTCTCGGCGGGTTAAGCATTTTGAGTAATTTACCGATTGATTTCAGAACGGCTTGCATTAAAATTTACTATTTTTTGCCAGACATTCCATATGGAAAGAAAGTGATTTTCTCGGCGAGTTAAGCAGTTTGAGTAATTTGCCGATTGGTTTCAGAACGGCTTGCATTGAAATTTACTATTATTTGCCAGACATTAATTGTGGGAAAGAAGTGATTTTCTCGGCGAGTTAAGCATTTTGAGAAATTTGCCGATTGGTTTCAAAACGTCTTGCATCAAAATGAACTATTTTTTGCCAGCCATTCATTGTGGGAAAAAAGTGATTTTCTCGGCTCGTTAAGCATTTTGAGTAATTTGCCGATTGGTTTCAGAACGTCTTGCATCAAAATGAACTATTTTTTGCCAGCCATTCATTGTGGGAAAAAAGTGATTTTCTCGGCCAGTTAAGCATTTTGAGTAATTTGCCGATTGGTTTCAGAATGTCTTGCATCAAAATGAACTATTTTTTGCCAGCCATTCATTGTGGGAAAAAAGTGATTTTCTCGGCGACTTAAGCATTTTGAGTAATTTACCGTTTGATTTCAGAAGGGCTTGCATTAAAATTTACTATTTTTTGCCAACCTTTCATTGTGGGAAAAAAGTGATTGTCTCGGCGAGTTAAGCATTTTGAGTAGTTTGCCGATTGGTTTCAGAACGGCTTGCATTGAAATTTACTATTATTTGCCAGACATTAATTGTGGGAAAGAAGTGATTTTGTCGGCGAGTTAAGCATTTTGAGAAATTTGCCGATTGGTTTCAGAACGGCTTGCATTAAAATTTACTATTTTTTGCCAGACATTCATTGTGGAAAGAAAGAGATTTTCTCGGCGAGTTAAGCATTTTGAGTAATTTGCCGATTGGTTTCAGAACGTCTTCCATCAAAATGAACTGTTTTTTGCCAGCCATTCATTGTGGGAAAAAAGTGATTTTCTCGGCGACTTAAGCATTTTGAGTAATTTACCGTTTGATTTCAGAAGGGCTTGCATTAAAATTTACTATTTTTTGCCAACCTTTCATTGTGGGAAAAAAGTGATTGTCTCGGCGAGTTAAGCATTTTGAGTAGTTTGCCGATTGGTTTCAGAACGGCTTGCATTGAAATTTACTATTATTTGCCAGACATTAATTGTGGGAAAGAAGTGATTTTGTCGGCGAGTTAAGCATTTTGAGAAATTTGCCGATTGGTTTCAGAACGGCTTGCATTAAAATTTACTATTTTTTGCCAGACATTCATTGTGGAAAGAAAGAGATTTTCTCGGCGAGTTAAGCATTTTGAGTAATTTGCCGATTGGTTTCAGAACGTCTTGCATCAAAATGAACTTTTTTTGCCAGCCATTCATTGTGGGAAAAAAGAGATTTTCTCGGCGAGTTAAGCATTTTGTGTAATTTGCCGATTGGTTTCAGAACGGCTTGCATTGAAATTTACTATTATTTGCCAGACATTAATTGTGGGAAAGAAGTGATTTTCTCGGCGAGTTAAGCATTTTGAGTAATTTACCGATTGATTTCAGAAGGGCTTGCATTAAAATTTACTATTTTTTGCCAGACATTCATTGTGGAAAGAAAGAGATTTTCTCGGCGAGTTAAGCATTTTGAGTAATTTGCCGATTGGTTTCAGAACGTCTTGCATCAAAATGAACTGTTTTTTGCCAGACATTCATTGTGGGAAAAAAGTGATTTTCTCGGCGAGTTAAGCATTTTGAGTAATTTACCGATTGATTTCAGAAGGGCTTGCATTAAAATTTACTATATTTTGCCAGACATTCATTGTGGAAAGAAAGTGATTTTCTCGGCGAGTTAAGCATTTTGAGTAATTTGCCGATTGGTTTCAGAACGGCTTGCATTGAAATTTACTATTATTTGCCAGACATTAATTGTGGGAAAGAAGTGATTTTCTCGGCGAGTTAAGCATTTTGAGAAATTTGCCGATTGGTTTCAGAACGGCTTGCATTAAAATTAACTGTTTTTTGCCAGACATTCATTGTGGGAAAAAAGTGATTTTCTCGGCGGGTTAAGCATTTTGAGTAATTTACCGATTGATTTCAGAACGGCTTGCATTAAAATTTACTATTTTTTGCCAGACATTCCATATGGAAAGAAAGTGATTTTCTCGGCGAGTTAAGCATTTTGAGTAATTTGCCGATTGGTTTCAGAACGGCTTGCATTGAAATGTACTATTATTTGCCAGACATTAATTGTGGGAAAGAAGTGATTTTCTCGGCGAGTTAAGCATTTTGAGAAATTTGCCGATTGGTTTCAAAACGTCTTGCATCAAAATGAACTATTTTTTGCCAGCCATTCATTGTGGGAAAAAAGTGATTTTCTCGGCTCGTTAAGCATTTTGAGTAATTTGCCGATTGGTTTCAGAACGTCTTGCATCAAAATGAACTATTTTTTGCCAGCCATTCATTGTGGGAAAAAAGTGATTTTCTCGGCCAGTTAAGCATTTTGAGTAATTTGCCGATTGGTTTCAGAATGTCTTGCATCAAAATGAACTATTTTTTGCCAGCCATTCATTGTGGGAAAAAAGTGATTTTCTCGGCGACTTAAGCATTTTGAGTAATTTACCGTTGATTTCAGAAGGGCTTGCATTAAAATTTACTATTTTTTGCCAACCTTTCATTGTGGGAAAAAAGTGATTGTCTCGGCGAGTTAAGCATTTTGAGTAGTTTGCCGATTGGTTTCAGAACGGCTTGCATTGAAATTTACTATTATTTGCCAGACATTAATTGTGGGAAAGAAGTGATTTTGTCGGCGAGTTAAGCATTTTGAGAAATTTGCCGATTGGTTTCAGAACGGCTTGCATTAAAATTTACTATTTTTTGCCAGACATTCATTGTGGAAAGAAAGAGATTTTCTCGGCGAGTTAAGCATTTTGAGTAATTTGCCGATTGGTTTCAGAACGTCTTGCATCAAAATGAACTTTTTTTGCCAGCCATTCATTGTGGGAAAAAAGTGATTTTCTCGGCGAGTTAAGCATTTTGAGTAATTTGCCGATTGGTTTCAGAACGTCTTGCATCAAAATGAACTATTTTTTGCCAGCCATTCATTGTGGGAAAAAAGTGATTTTCTCGGCTAGTTAAGCATTTTGAGTAATTTGCCGATTGGTTTCAGAACGTCTTGCATCAAAATGAACTATTTTTTGCCAGCCATTCATTGTGGGAAAAAAGTGAGTTTCTCGGCTAGTTAAGCATTTTGAGTAATTTGTCGATTGGTTTCAGAACGTCTTGCATCAAAATGAACTATTTTTTGCCAACCTTTCATTGTGGGAAAAAAGAGATTTTCTCGGCGAGTTAAGCATTTTGTGTAATTTGCCGATTGGTTTCAGAACGGCTTGCATTGAAATTTACTATTATTTGCCAGCCATTAATTGTGGGAAAGAAGTGATTTTCTCGACGAGTTAAGCATTTTGAGAAATTTGCCGATTGGTTTCAGAACGTCTTGCATCAAAATGAACTATTTTCTGCCAGACATTCATTGTGGGAAAAAACTGATTTTCTCGGCTAGTTAAGCATTTTGAGTAATTTGCCGATTGGTTTCAGAGCGTCTTGCGTTAAAATTAACTATTTTTTGTCAACCTTTCGTTGTGGGAAAAAAGTGATTGTCTCGGCGAGTTAAGCATTTTGAGAAATTTGCCGATTGGTTTCAGTACGGCTTGCATTAAAATTTACTATTTTTTGCCAGACATTCATTGTGGAAAGAAAGAGATTTTCTCGGCGAGTTAAGCATTTTGAGTAATTTACCGATTGATTTCAGAAGGGCTTGCATTAAAATTTACTATATTTTGCCAGACATTCATTGTGGAAAGAAAGTGATTTTCTCGGCGAGTTAAGCATTTTGAGTAATTTGCCCATTGGTTTCAGAACGGCTTGCATTGAAATTTACTATTATTTGCCAGACATTAATTGTGGGAAAGAAGTGATTTTCTCGGCGAGTTAAGCATTTTGAGAAATTTGCCGATTGGTTTCAGAACGGCTTGCATTAAAATTAACTGTTTTTTGCCAGACATTCATTGTGGGAAAAAAGTGATTTGCTCGGCGGGTTAAGCATTTTGAGTAATTTACCGATTGATTTCAGAACGGCTTGCATTAAAATTTACTATTTTTTGCCAGACATTCCATATGGAAAGAAAGTGATTTTCTCGGCGAGTTAAGCATTTTGAGTAATTTGCCGATTGGTTTCAGAACGGCTTGCATTGAAATTTACTATTATTTGCCAGACATTAATTGTGGGAAAGAAGTGATTTTCTCGGCGAGTTAAGCATTTTGAGAAATTTGCCGATTGGTTTCAAAACGTCTTGCATCAAAATGAACTATTTTTTGCCAGCCATTCATTGTGGGAAAAAAGTGATTTTCTCGGCTCGTTAAGCATTTTGAGTAATTTGCCGATTGGTTTCAGAACGTCTTGCATCAAAATGAACTATTTTTTGCCAGCCATTCATTGTGGGAAAAAAGTGATTTTCTCGGCCAGTTAAGCATTTTGAGTAATTTGCCGATTGGTTTCAGAATGTCTTGCATCAAAATGAACTATTTTTTGCCAGCCATTCATTGTGGGAAAAAAGTGATTTTCTCGGCGACTTAAGCATTTTGAGTAATTTACCGTTTGATTTCAGAAGGGCTTGCATTAAAATTTACTATTTTTTGCCAACCTTTCATTGTGGGAAAAAAGTGATTGTCTCGGCGAGTTAAGCATTTTGAGTAGTTTGCCGATTGGTTTCAGAACGGCTTGCATTGAAATTTACTATTATTTGCCAGACATTAATTGTGGGAAAGAAGTGATTTTCTCGGCGAGTTAAGCATTTTGAGAAATTTGCCGATTGGTTTCAGAACGGCTTGCATTAAAATTTACTATTTTTTGCCAGACATTCATTGTGGAAAGAAAGAGATTTTCTCGGCGAGTTAAGCATTTTGAGTAATTTGCCGATTGGTTTCAGAACGTCTTGCATCAAAATGAACTTTTTTTGCCAGCCATTCATTGTGGGAAAAAAGTGATTTTCTCGGCGAGTTAAGCATTTTGAGTAATTTGCCGATTGGTTTCAGAACGTCTTGCATCAAAATGAACTATTTTTTGCCAGCCATTCATTGAAGGAAAAAAGTGATTTTCTCGGCTAGTTAAGCATTTTGAGTAATTTGCCGATTGGTTTCAGAACGTCTTGCATCAAAATGAACTATTTTTTGCCAGCCATTCATTGTGGGAAAAAAGTGAGTTTCTCGGCTAGTTAAGCATTTTGAGTAATTTGCCGATTGGTTTCAGAACGTCTTGCATCAAAATGAACTATTTTTTGCCAACCTTTCATTGTGGGAAAAAAGAGATTTTCTCGGCGAGTTAAGCATTTTGTGTAATTTGCCGATTGGTTTCAGAACGGCTTGCATTGAAATTTACTATTATTTGCCAGACATTAATTGTGGGAAAGAAGTGATTTTCTCGACGAGTTAAGCATTTTGAGAAATTTGCCGATTGGTTTCAGAACGTCTTGCATCAAAATGAACTATTTTCTGCCAGACATTCATTGTGGGAAAAAACTGATTTTCTCGGCTAGTTAAGCATTTTGAGTAATTTGCCGATTGGTTTCAGAGCGTCTTGCGTTAAAATTAACTATTTTTTGTCAACCTTTCGTTGTGGGAAAAAAGTGATTGTCTCGGCGAGTTAAGCATTTTGAGAAATTTGCCGATTGGTTTCAGTACGGCTTGCATTAAAATTTACTATTTTTTGCCAGACATTCATTGTGGAAAGAAAGAGATTTTCTCGGCGAGTTAAGCATTTTGAGTAATTTACCGATTGATTTCAGAAGGGCTTGCATTAAAATTTACTATATTTTGCCAGACATTCATTGTGGAAAGAAAGTGATTTTCTCGGCGAGTTAAGCATTTTGAGTAATTTGCCGATTGGTTTCAGAACGGCTTGCATTGAAATTTACTATTATTTGCCAGACATTAATTGTGGGAAAGAAGTGATTTTCTCGGCGAGTTAAGCATTTTGAGAAATTTGCCGATTGGTTTCAGAACGGCTTGCATTAAAATTAACTGTTTTTTGCCAGACATTCATTGTGGGAAAAAAGTGATTTGCTCGGCGGGTTAAGCATTTTGAGTAATTTACCGATTGATTTCAGAACGGCTTGCATTAAAATTTACTATTTTTTGCCAGACATTCCATATGGAAAGAAAGTGATTTTCTCGGCGAGTTAAGCATTTTGAGTAATTTGCCGATTGGTTTCAGAACGGCTTGCATTGAAATTTACTATTATTTGCCAGACATTAATTGTGGGAAAGAAGTGATTTTCTCGGCGAGTTAAGCATTTTGAGAAATTTGCCGATTGGTTTCAAAACGTCTTGCATCAAAATGAACTATTTTTTGCCAGCCATTCATTGTGGGAAAAAAGTGATTTTCTCGGCTCGTTAAGCATTTTGAGTAATTTGCCGAATGGTTTCAGAACGTCTTGCATCAAAATGAACTATTTTTTGCCAGCCATTCATTGTGGGAAAAAAGTGATTTTCTCGGCCAGTTAAGCATTTTTAGTAATTTGCCGATTGGTTTCAGAATGTCTTGCATCAAAATGAACTATTTTTTGCCAGCCATTCATTGTGGGAAAAAAGTGATTTTCTCGGCGACTTAAGCATTTTGAGTAATTTACCGTTTGATTTCAGAAGGGCTTGCATTAAAATTTACTATTTTTTGCCAACCTTTCATTGTGGGAAAAAAGTGATTGTCTCGGCGAGTTAAGCATTTTGAGTAGTTTGCCGATTGGTTTCAGAACGGCTTGCATTGAAATTTACTATTATTTGCCAGACATTAATTGTGGGAAAGAAGTGATTTTCTCGGCGAGTTAAGCATTTTGAGAAATTTGCCGATTGGTTTCAGAACGGCTTGCATTAAAATTTACTATTTTTTGCCAGACATTCATTGTGGAAAGAAAGAGATTTTCTCGGCGAGTTAAGCATTTTGAGTAATTTGCCGATTGGTTTCAGAACGTCTTGCATCAAAATGAACTTTTTTTGCCAGCCATTCATTGTGGGAAAAAAGTGATTTTCTCGGCGAGTTAAGCATTTTGAGTAATTTGCCGATTGGTTTCAGAACGTCTTGCATCAAAATGAACTATTTTTTGCCAGCCATTCATTGTGGGAAAAAAGTGATTTTCTCGGCTAGTTAAGCATTTTGAGTAATTTGCCGATTGGTTTCAGAACGTCTTGCATCAAAATGAACTATTTTTTGCCAGC
Organism: Scyliorhinus torazame; assembly: GCF_047496885.1. Classification (NCBI taxonomy): domain Eukaryota; kingdom Metazoa; phylum Chordata; class Chondrichthyes; order Carcharhiniformes; family Scyliorhinidae; genus Scyliorhinus; species Scyliorhinus torazame. The sequence goes on along the minus strand of NW_027307887.1, from coordinate 42,082 downwards.
CATTCATTGTGGGAAAAAAGTGAGTTTCTCGGCTAGTTAAGCATTTTGAGTAATTTGCCGATTGGTTTCAGAACGTCTTGCATCAAAATGAACTATTTTTTGCCAACCTTTCATTGTGGGAAAAAAGAGATTTTCTCGGCGAGTTAAGCATTTTGTGTAATTTGCCGATTGGTTTCAGAACGGCTTGCATTGAAATTTACTATTATTTGCCAGACATTAATTGTGGGAAAGAAGTGATTTTCTCGACGAGTTAAGCATTTTGAGAAATTTGCCGATTGGTTTCAGAACGTCTTGCATCAAAATGAACTATTTTCTGCCAGACATTCATTGTGGGAAAAAACTGATTTTCTCGGCTAGTTAAGCATTTTGAGTAATTTGCCGATTGGTTTCAGAGCGTCTTGCGTTAAAATTAACTATTTTTTGCCAACCTTTCGTTGTGGGAAAAAAGTGATTGTCTCGGCGAGTTAAGCATTTTGAGAAATTTGCCGATTGGTTTCAGTACGGCTTGCATTAAAATTTACTATTTTTTGCCAGACATTCATTGTGGAAAGAAAGAGATTTTCTCGGCGAGTTAAGCATTTTGAGTAATTTGCCGATTGGTTTCAGAACGGCTTGCATTGAAATTTACTATTATTTGCCAGACATTAATTGTGGGAAAGAAGAGATTTTCTCGGCGAGTTAAGCATTTTGTGTAATTTGCCGATTGGTTTCAGAACGGCTTGCATTGAAATTTACTATTATTTGCCAGCCATTAATTGTGGGAAAGAAGTGATTTTCTCGACGAGTTAAGCATTTTGAGAAATTTGCCGATTGGTTTCAGAACGTCTTGCATCAAAATGAACTATTTTCTGCCAGACATGAATTGTGGGAAAAAAGTGATTACCTCGGCTCGTTAAGCATTTTGAGTAATTTGCCGATTGGTTTCAGAACGTCTTCCATCAAAATGAACTATTTTTTGCCAGCCATTCATTGTGGGAAAAAAGTGATTTTCTCGGCGAGTTAAGCATTTTGAGTAATTTACCGATTGGTTTCAGAACGTCTTGCATCAAAATGAACTATTTTTTGCCAGCCATTCATTCTGGGAAAAAAGTGATTTTCTCGGCGAGTTAAGCATTTTGAGTAATTTACCGATTGATTTCAGAAGGGCTTGCATTAAAATTTACTATTTTTTGCCAGACATTCATTGTGGAAAGAAAGAGATTTTCTCGGCGAGTTAAGCATTTTGAGTAATTTGCCGATTGGTTTCAGAACGTCTTGCATCAAAATGAACTGTTTTTTGCCAGACATTCATTGTGGGAAAAAAGTGATTTTCTCGGCGAGTTAAGCATTTTGAGTAATTTACCGATTGATTTCAGAACGGCTTGCATTAAAATTTACTATATTTTGCCAGACATTCCTTATGGAAAGAAAGTGATTTTCTCGGCGAGTTAAGCATTTTGAGTAATTTGCCGATTGGTTTTAGAACGGCTTGCATTGAAAGTTACTATTATTTGCCAGACATTAATTGTGGGAAAGAAGTGATTTTCTCGGCGAGTTAAGCATTTTGAGAAATTTGCCGATTGGTTTCAAAACGTCTTGCATCAAAATGAACTATTTTTGCCAGCCATTCATTGTGGGAAAAAAGTGATTTTCTCGGCTCGTTAAGCATTTTGAGTAATTTGCCGATTGGTTTCAGAACGTCTTGCATCAAAATGAACTATTTTTTGCCAGCCATTCATTGTGGGAAAAAAGTGATTTTCTCGGCTAGTTAAGCATTTTGAGTAATTTGCCGATTGGTTTCAGAATGTCTTGCATCAATATGAACTATTTTTTGCCAGCCATTCATTGTGGGAAAAAAGTGATTTTCTCGGCTCGTTAAGCATTTTGAGTAATTTGCCGATTGGTTTCAGAACGTCTTGCATCAAAATGAACTATTTTTTGCCAGCCATTCATTGTGGGAAAAAAGTGATTTTCTCGGCTAGTTAAGCATTTTGAGTAATTTGCCGATTGGTTTCAGAATGTCTTGCATCAATATGAACTATTTTTTGCCAGCCATTCATTGTGGGAAAAAACTGATTTTCTCGGCTAGTTAAGCATTTTGAGTAATTTGCCGATTAGTTTCAGAGCGTCTTGCATTAAAATTAACTATTTTTTGCCAACCTTTCATTGTGGGAAAAAAGTGATTGTCTCGGCGAGTTAAGCATTTTGAGTAGTTTGCCGATTGGTTTCAGAACGGCTTGCATTGAAATTTACTATTATTTGCCAGACATTAATTGTGGGAAAGAAGTGATTTTCTCGGCGAGTTAAGCATTTTGAGAAATTTGCCGATTGGTTTCAGAACGGCTTGCGTTAAAATTTACTATTTTTTGCCAGACATTCATTGTGGAAAGAAAGAGATTTTCTCGGCGAGTTAAGCATTTTGAGTAATTTGCCGATTGGTTTCAGAACGTCTTGCATCAAAATGAACTATTTTTTGCCAGCCATTCATTGTGGGAAAAAAGTGATTTTCTCGGCTAGTTAAGCATTTTGAGTAATTTGCCGATTGGTTTCAGAACGTCTTGCATCAAAATGAACTATTTTTTGCCAGCCATTCATTGTGGGAAAAAAGTGAGTTTCTCGGCTAGTTAAGCATTTTGAGTAATTTGCCGATTGGTTTCAGAACGTCTTGCATCAAAATGAACTATTTTTTGCCAACCTTTCATTGTGGGAAAAAAGAGATTTTCTCGGCGAGTTAAGCATTTTGTGTAATTTGCCGATTGGTTTCAGAACGGCTTGCATTGAAATTTACTATTATTTGCCAGACATTAATTGTGGGAAAGAAGTGATTTTCTCGACGAGTTAAGCATTTTGAGAAATTTGCCGATTGGTTTCAGAACGTCTTGCATCAAAATGAACTATTTTCTGCCAGACATTCATTGTGGGAAAAAACTGATTTTCTCGGCTAGTTAAGCATTTTGAGTAATTTGCCGATTGGTTTCAGAGCGTCTTGCGTTAAAATTAACTATTTTTTGCCAACCTTTCGTTGTGGGAAAAAAGTGATTGTCTCGGCGAGTTAAGCATTTTGAGAAATTTGCCGATTGGTTTCAGTACGGCTTGCATTAAAATTTACTATTTTTTGCCAGACATTCATTGTGGAAAGAAAGAGATTTTCTCGGCGAGTTAAGCATTTTGAGTAATTTGCCGATTGGTTTCAGAACGGCTTGCATTGAAATTTACTATTATTTGCCAGACATTAATTGTGGGAAAGAAGAGATTTTCTCGGCGAGTTAAGCATTTTGTGTAATTTGCCGATTGGTTTCAGAACGGCTTGCATTGAAATTTACTATTATTTGCCAGCCATTAATTGTGGGAAAGAAGTGATTTTCTCGACGAGTTAAGCATTTTGAGAAATTTGCCGATTGGTTTCAGAACGTCTTGCATCAAAATGAACTATTTTCTGCCAGACATGAATTGTGGGAAAAAAGTGATTACCTCGGCTCGTTAAGCATTTTGAGTAATTTGCCGATTGGTTTCAGAACGTCTTCCATCAAAATGAACTATTTTTTGCCAGCCATTCATTGTGGGAAAAAAGTGATTTTCTCGGCGAGTTAAGCATTTTGAGTAATTTACCGATTGGTTTCAGAACGTCTTGCATCAAAATGAACTATTTTTTGCCAGCCATTCATTCTGGGAAAAAAGTGATTTTCTCGGCGAGTTAAGCATTTTGAGTAATTTACCGATTGATTTCAGAAGGGCTTGCATTAAAATTTACTATTTTTTGCCAGACATTCATTGTGGAAAGAAAGAGATTTTCTCGGCGAGTTAAGCATTTTGAGTAATTTGCCGATTGGTTTCAGAACGTCTTGCATCAAAATGAACTGTTTTTTGCCAGACATTCATTGTGGGAAAAAAGTGATTTTCTCGGCGAGTTAAGCATTTTGAGTAATTTACCGATTGATTTCAGAACGGCTTGCATTAAAATTTACTATATTTTGCCAGACATTCCTTATGGAAAGAAAGTGATTTTCTCGGCGAGTTAAGCATTTTGAGTAATTTGCCGATTGGTTTTAGAACGGCTTGCATTGAAAGTTACTATTATTTGCCAGACATTAATTGTGGGAAAGAAGTGATTTTCTCGGCGAGTTAAGCATTTTGAGAAATTTGCCGATTGGTTTCAAAACGTCTTGCATCAAAATGAACTATTTTTGCCAGCCATTCATTGTGGGAAAAAAGTGATTTTCTCGGCTCGTTAAGCATTTTGAGTAATTTGCCGATTGGTTTCAGAACGTCTTGCATCAAAATGAACTATTTTTTGCCAGCCATTCATTGTGGGAAAAAAGTGATTTTCTCGGCTAGTTAAGCATTTTGAGTAATTTGCCGATTGGTTTCAGAATGTCTTGCATCAATATGAACTATTTTTTGCCAGCCATTCATTGTGGGAAAAAAGTGATTTTCTCGGCTCGTTAAGCATTTTGAGTAATTTGCCGATTGGTTTCAGAACGTCTTGCATCAAAATGAACTATTTTTTGCCAGCCATTCATTGTGGGAAAAAAGTGATTTTCTCGGCTAGTTAAGCATTTTGAGTAATTTGCCGATTGGTTTCAGAATGTCTTGCATCAATATGAACTATTTTTTGCCAGCCATTCATTGTGGGAAAAAACTGATTTTCTCGGCTAGTTAAGCATTTTGAGTAATTTGCCGATTAGTTTCAGAGCGTCTTGCATTAAAATTAACTATTTTTTGCCAACCTTTCATTGTGGGAAAAAAGTGATTGTCTCGGCGAGTTAAGCATTTTGAGTAGTTTGCCGATTGGTTTCAGAACGGCTTGCATTGAAATTTACTATTATTTGCCAGACATTAATTGTGGGAAAGAAGTGATTTTCTCGGCGAGTTAAGCATTTTGAGAAATTTGCCGATTGGTTTCAGAACGGCTTGCGTTAAAATTTACTATTTTTTGCCAGACATTCATTGTGGAAAGAAAGAGATTTTCTCGGCGAGTTAAGCATTTTGAGTAATTTGCCGATTGGTTTCAGAACGTCTTGCATCAAAATGAACATTTTTTGCCAGCCATTCATTGTGGGAAAAAAGTGATTTTCTCGGCGAGTTAAGCATTTTGAGTAATTTGCCGATTGGTTTCAGAACGTCTTGCATCAAAATGAACTATTTTTTGCCAGCCATTCATTGTGGGAAAAAAGTGAGTTTCTCGGCAAGTTAAGCATTTTGAGTAATTTGCCGATTGGTTTCAGAACGTCTTGCATCAAAATGAACTATTTTTTGCCAACCTTTCATTGTGGGAAAAAAGAGATTTTCTCGGCGAGTTAAGCATTTTGTGTAATTTGCCGATTGGTTTCAGAACGGCTTGCATTGAAATTTACTATTATTTGCCAGACATTAATTGTACGAAAGAAGTGATTTTCTCGACGAGTTAAGCATTTTGAGAAATTTGCCGATTGGTTTCAGAACGTCTTGCATCAAAATGAACTATTTTTTGCCAGCCATTTATTGTGGGAAAAAGGTGATTTTCTCGGCTCGTTAAGCATTTTGAGTAATTTGCCGATTGGTTTCAGAGCGTCTTGCGTTAAAATTCACTATTTTTTGCCAACCTTTCGTTGTGGGAAAAAAGTGATTGTCTCGGCGAGTTAAGCATTTTGAGAAATTTGCCGATTGGTTTCAGAACGGCTTGCATTAAAATTTACTATTTTTTGCCAGACATTCATTGTGGAAAGAAAGAGATTTTCTCGGCGAGTTAAGCATTTTGAGTAATTTGCCGATTGGTTTCAGAACGTCTTGCATCAAAATGAACTTTTTTTGCCAGCCATTCATTGTGGGAAAAAAGTGATTTTCTCGGCGAGTTAAGCATTTTGAGTAATTTGCCGATTGGTTTCAGAACGTCTTGCATCAAAATGAACTATTTTTTGCCAGCCATTCATTGTGGGAAAAAAGTGATTTTCTCGGCTAGTTAAGCATTTTGAGTAATTTGCCGATTGGTTTCAGAACGTCTTGCATCAAAATGAACTATTTTTTGCCAGCCATTCATTGTGGGAAAAAAGTGAGTTTCTCGGCTAGTTAAGCATTTTGAGTAATTTGCCGATTGGTTTCAGAACGTCTTGCATCAAAATGAACTATTTTTTGCCAACCTTTCATTGTGGGAAAAAAGAGATTTTCTCGGCGAGTTAAGCATTTTGTGTAATTTGCCGATTGGTTTCAGAACGGCTTGCATTGAAATTTACTATTATTTGCCAGACATTAATTGTGGGAAAGAAGTGATTTTCTCGACGAGTTAAGCATTTTGAGAAATTTGCCGATTGGTTTCAGAACGTCTTGCATCAAAATGAACTATTTTCTGCCAGACATTCATTGTGGGAAAAAACTGATTTTCTCGGCTAGTTAAGCATTTTGAGTAATTTGCCGATTGGTTTCAGAGCGTCTTGCGTTAAAATTAACTATTTTTTGTCAACCTTTCGTTGTGGGAAAAAAGTGATTGTCTCGGCGAGTTAAGCATTTTGAGAAATTTGCCGATTGGTTTCAGTACGGCTTGCATTAAAATTTACTATTTTTTGCCAGACATTCATTGTGGAAAGAAAGAGATTTTCTCGGCGAGTTAAGCATTTTGAGTAATTTACCGATTGATTTCAGAAGGGCTTGCATTAAAATTTACTATATTTTGCCAGACATTCATTGTGGAAAGAAAGTGATTTTCTCGGCGAGTTAAGCATTTTGAGTAATTTGCCGATTGGTTTCAGAACGGCTTGCATTGAAATTTACTATTATTTGCCAGACATTAATTGTGGGAAAGAAGTGATTTTCTCGGCGAGTTAAGCATTTTGAGAAATTTGCCGATTGGTTTCAGAACGGCTTGCATTAAAATTAACTGTTTTTTGCCAGACATTCATTGTGGGAAAAAAGTGATTTGCTCGGCGGGTTAAGCATTTTGAGTAATTTACCGATTGATTTCAGAACGGCTTGCATTAAAATTTACTATTTTTTGCCAGACATTCCATATGGAAAGAAAGTGATTTTCTCGGCGAGTTAAGCATTTTGAGTAATTTGCCGATTGGTTTCAGAACGGCTTGCATTGAAATTTACTATTATTTGCCAGACATTAATTGTGGGAAAGAAGTGATTTTCTCGGCGAGTTAAGCATTTTGAGAAATTTGCCGATTGGTTTCAAAACGTCTTGCATCAAAATGAACTATTTTTTGCCAGCCATTCATTGTGGGAAAAAAGTGATTTTCTCGGCTCGTTAAGCATTTTGAGTAATTTGCCGATTGGTTTCAGAACGTCTTGCATCAAAATGAACTATTTTTTGCCAGCCATTCATTGTGGGAAAAAAGTGATTTTCTCGGCCAGTTAAGCATTTTGAGTAATTTGCCGATTGGTTTCAGAATGTCTTGCATCAAAATGAACTATTTTTTGCCAGCCATTCATTGTGGGAAAAAAGTGATTTTCTCGGCGACTTAAGCATTTTGAGTAATTTACCGTTTGATTTCAGAAGGGCTTGCATTAAAATTTACTATTTTTTGCCAACCTTTCATTGTGGGAAAAAAGTGATTGTCTCGGCGAGTTAAGCATTTTGAGTAGTTTGCCGATTGGTTTCAGAACGGCTTGCATTGAAATTTACTATTATTTGCCAGACATTAATTGTGGGAAAGAAGTGATTTTCTCGGCGAGTTAAGCATTTTGAGAAATTTGCCGATTGGTTTCAGAACGGCTTGCATTAAAATTTACTATTTTTTGCCAGACATTCATTGTGGAAAGAAAGAGATTTTCTCGGCGAGTTAAGCATTTTGAGTAATTTGCCGATTGGTTTCAGAACGTCTTGCATCAAAATGAACTTTTTTTGCCAGCCATTCATTGTGGGAAAAAAGTGATTTTCTCGGCGAGTTAAGCATTTTGAGTAATTTGCCGATTGGTTTCAGAACGTCTTGCATCAAAATGAACTATTTTTTGCCAGCCATTCATTGTGGGAAAAAAGTGATTTTCTCGGCTAGTTAAGCATTTTGAGTAATTTGCCGATTGGTTTCAGAACGTCTTGCATCAAAATGAACTATTTTTTGCCAGCCATTCATTGTGGGAAAAAAGTGAGTTTCTCGGCTAGTTAAGCATTTTGAGTAATTTGCCGATTGGTTTCAGAACGTCTTGCATCAAAATGAACTATTTTTTGCCAACCTTTCATTGTGGGAAAAAAGAGATTTTCTCGGCGAGTTAAGCATTTTGTGTAATTTGCCGATTGGTTTCAGAACGGCTTGCATTGAAATTTACTATTATTTGCCAGACATTAATTGTGGGAAAGAAGTGATTTTCTCGACGAGTTAAGCATTTTGAGAAATTTGCCGATTGGTTTCAGAACGTCTTGCATCAAAATGAACTATTTTCTGCCAGACATTCATTGTGGGAAAAAACTGATTTTCTCGGCTAGTTAAGCATTTTGAGTAATTTGCCGATTGGTTTCAGAGCGTCTTGCGTTAAAATTAACTATTTTTTGCCAACCTTTCGTTGTGGGAAAAAAGTGATTGTCTCGGCGAGTTAAGCATTTTGAGAAATTTGCCGATTGGTTTCAGTACGGCTTGCATTAAAATTTACTATTTTTTGCCAGACATTCATTGTGGAAAGAAAGAGATTTTCTCGGCGAGTTAAGCATTTTGAGTAATTTGCCGATTGGTTTCAGAACGGCTTGCATTGAAATTTACTATTATTTGCCAGACATTAATTGTGGGAAAGAAGAGATTTTCTCGGCGAGTTAAGCATTTTGTGTAATTTGCCGATTGGTTTCAGAACGGCTTGCATTGAAATTTACTATTATTTGCCAGCCATTAATTGTGGGAAAGAAGTGATTTTCTCGACGAGTTAAGCATTTTGAGAAATTTGCCGATTGGTTTCAGAACGTCTTGCATCAAAATGAACTATTTTCTGCCAGACATGAATTGTGGGAAAAAAGTGATTACCTCGGCTCGTTAAGCATTTTGAGTAATTTGCCGATTGGTTTCAGAACGTCTTCCATCAAAATGAACTATTTTTTGCCAGCCATTCATTGTGGGAAAAAAGTGATTTTCTCGGCGAGTTAAGCATTTTGAGTAATTTACCGATTGGTTTCAGAACGTCTTGCATCAAAATGAACTATTTTTTGCCAGCCATTCATTCTGGGAAAAAAGTGATTTTCTCGGCGAGTTAAGCATTTTGAGTAATTTACCGATTGATTTCAGAAGGGCTTGCATTAAAATTTACTATTTTTTGCCAGACATTCATTGTGGAAAGAAAGAGATTTTCTCGGCGAGTTAAGCATTTTGAGTAATTTGCCGATTGGTTTCAGAACGTCTTGCATCAAAATGAACTGTTTTTTGCCAGACATTCATTGTGGGAAAAAAGTGATTTTCTCGGCGAGTTAAGCATTTTGAGTAATTTACCGATTGATTTCAGAACGGCTTGCATTAAAATTTACTATATTTTGCCAGACATTCCTTATGGAAAGAAAGTGATTTTCTCGGCGAGTTAAGCATTTTGAGTAATTTGCCGATTGGTTTTAGAACGGCTTGCATTGAAAGTTACTATTATTTGCCAGACATTAATTGTGGGAAAGAAGTGATTTTCTCGGCGAGTTAAGCATTTTGAGAAATTTGCCGATTGGTTTCAAAACGTCTTGCATCAAAATGAACTATTTTTGCCAGCCATTCATTGTGGGAAAAAAGTGATTTTCTCGGCTCGTTAAGCATTTTGAGTAATTTGCCGATTGGTTTCAGAACGTCTTGCATCAAAATGAACTATTTTTTGCCAGCCATTCATTGTGGGAAAAAAGTGATTTTCTCGGCTAGTTAAGCATTTTGAGTAATTTGCCGATTGGTTTCAGAATGTCTTGCATCAATATGAACTATTTTTTGCCAGCCATTCATTGTGGGAAAAAAGTGATTTTCTCGGCTCGTTAAGCATTTTGAGTAATTTGCCGATTGGTTTCAGAACGGCTTGCATTGAAATTTACTATTATTTGCCAGCCATTAATTGTGGGAAAGAAGTGATTTTCTCGACGAGTTAAGCATTTTGAGAAATTTGCCGATTGGTTTCAGAACGTCTTGCATCAAAATGAACTATTTTCTGCCAGACATGAATTGTGGGAAAAAAGTGATTACCTCGGCTCGTTAAGCATTTTGAGTAATTTGCCGATTGGTTTCAGAACGTCTTCCATCAAAATGAACTATTTTTTGCCAGCCATTCATTGTGGGAAAAAAGTGATTTTCTCGGCGAGTTAAGCATTTTGAGTAATTTACCGATTGGTTTCAGAACGTCTTGCATCAAAATGAACTATTTTTTGCCAGCCATTCATTCTGGGAAAAAAGTGATTTTCTCGGCGAGTTAAGCATTTTGAGTAATTTACCGATTGATTTCAGAAGGGCTTGCATTAAAATTTACTATTTTTTGCCAGACATTCATTGTGGAAAGAAAGAGATTTTCTCGGCGAGTTAAGCATTTTGAGTAATTTGCCGATTGGTTTCAGAACGTCTTGCATCAAAATGAACTGTTTTTTGCCAGACATTCATTGTGGGAAAAAAGTGATTTTCTCGGCGAGTTAAGCATTTTGAGTAATTTACCGATTGATTTCAGAACGGCTTGCATTAAAATTTACTATATTTTGCCAGACATTCCTTATGGAAAGAAAGTGATTTTCTCGGCGAGTTAAGCATTTTGAGTAATTTGCCGATTGGTTTTAGAACGGCTTGCATTGAAAGTTACTATTATTTGCCAGACATTAATTGTGGGAAAGAAGTGATTTTCTCGGCGAGTTAAGCATTTTGAGAAATTTGCCGATTGGTTTCAAAACGTCTTGCATCAAAATGAACTATTTTTGCCAGCCATTCATTGTGGGAAAAAAGTGATTTTCTCGGCTCGTTAAGCATTTTGAGTAATTTGCCGATTGGTTTCAGAACGTCTTGCATCAAAATGAACTATTTTTTGCCAGCCATTCATTGTGGGAAAAAAGTGATTTTCTCGGCTCGTTAAGCATTTTGAGTAATTTGCCGATTGGTTTCAGAACGTCTTGCATCAAAATGAACTATTTTTTGCCAGCCATTCATTGTGGGAAAAAAGTGATTTTCTCGGCTAGTTAAGCATTTTGAGTAATTTGCCGATTGGTTTCAGAATGTCTTGCATCAATATGAACTATTTTTTGCCAGCCATTCATTGTGGGAAAAAAGTGATTTTCTCGGCGACTTAAGCATTTTGAGTAATTTACCGTTTGATTTCAGAAGGTCTTGCATTAAAATTTACTATTTTTTGCCAGCCATTCATTGTGGGAAAAAACTGATTTTCTCGGCTAGTTAAGCATTTTGAGTAATTTGCCGATTAGTTTCAGAGCGTCTTGCATTAAAATTAACTATTTTTTGCCAACCTTTCATTGTGGGAAAAAAGTGATTGTCTCGGCGAGTTAAGCATTTTGAGTAGTTTGCCGATTGGTTTCAGAACGGCTTGCATTGAAATTTACTATTATTTGCCAGACATTAATTGTGGGAAAGAAGTGATTTTCTCGGCGAGTTAAGCATTTTGAGAAATTTGCCGATTGGTTTCAGAACGGCTTGCATTAAAATTTACTATTTTTTGCCAGACATTCATTGTGGAAAGAAAGAGATTTTCTCGGCGAGTTAAGCATTTTGAGTAATTTGCCGATTGGTTTCAGAACGTCTTGCATCAAAATGAACATTTTTTGCCAGCCATTCATTGTGGGAAAAAAGTGATTTTCTCGGCGAGTTAAGCATTTTGAGTAATTTGCCGATTGGTTTCAGAACGTCTTGCATCAAAATGAACTATTTTTTGCCAGCCATTCATTGTGGGAAAAAAGTGAGTTTCTCGGCAAGTTAAGCATTTTGAGTAATTTGCCGATTGGTTTCAGAACGTCTTGCATCAAAATGAACTATTTTTTGCCAACCTTTCATTGTGGGAAAAAAGAGATTTTCTCGGCGAGTTAAGCATTTTGTGTAATTTGCCGATTGGTTTCAGAACGGCTTGCATTGAAATTTACTATTATTTGCCAGACATTAATTGTAGGAAAGAAGTGATTTTCTCGACGAGTTAAGCATTTTGAGAAATTTGCCGATTGGTTTCAGAACGTCTTGCATCAAAATGAACTATTTTTTGCCAGCCATTCATTGTGGGAAAAAGGTGATTTTCTCGGCTCGTTAAGCATTTTGAGTAATTTGCCGATTGGTTTCAGAGCGTCTTGCGTTAAAATTCACTATTTTTTGCCAACCTTTCGTTGTGGGAAAAAAGTGATTGTCTCGGCGAGTTAAGCATTTTGAGAAATTTGCCGATTGGTTTCAGGACGGCTTGCATTAAAATTTACTATTTTTTGCCAGTCATTCATTGTGGAAAGAAAGAGATTTTCTCGGCGAGTTAAGCATTTTGAGTAATTTGCCGATTGGTTTCAGAACGGCTTGCATTGAAATTTACTATTATTTGCCAGACATTAATTGTGGGAAAGAAGTGAATTTCTCGGCGAGTTAAGCAATTTGAGAAATTTGCCGATTGGTTTCAGAACGGCTTGCATTGAAATTTACTATTATTTGCCAGACATTAATTGTGGGAAAGAAGTGATTTTCTCGGCGAGTTAAGCATTTTGAGAAATTTGCCGATTGGTTTCAAAACGTCTTGCATCAAAATGAACTATTTTTTGGCAGCCATTCATTGTGGGAAAAAAGTGATTTTCTCGGCGACTTAAGCATTTTGAGTAATTTACCGTTTGATTTCAGAAGGGCTTGCATTAAAATTTACTATTTTTTGCCAGCCATTCATTGTGGGAAAAACTGATTTTCTCGGCTAGTTAAGCATTTTGAGTAATTTGCCGATTGGTTTCAGAGCGTCTTGCATTAAAATTAACTATTTTTTGCCAACCTTTCATTGTGGGAAAAAAGTGATTGTCTCGGCGAGTTAAGCAATTTGAGTAATTTGCCGATTGGTTTCAGAACGGCTTGCATTGAAATTTACTATTATTTGCCAGACATTAATTGTGGGAAAGAAGAGATTTTCTCGGCGAGTTAAGCATTTTGTGTAATTTACCGATTGGTTTCAGAACGGCTTGCATTGAAATTTACTATTATTTGCCAGACATTAATTGTGGGAAAGAAGTGATTTTCTCGACGAGTTAAGCATTTTGAGAAATTTGCCGATTGGTTTCAGAACGTCTTGCATCAAAATGAACTATTTTCTGCCAGACATGAATTGTGGGAAAAAAGTGATTTCCTCGGCTTGTTAAGCATTTTGAGTAATTTTCCGATTGGTTTCAGAACGTCTTCCATCAAAATGAACTATTTTTTGCCAGCCATTCATTGTGGGAAAAAACTGATTTTCTCGGCGAGTTAAGCATTTTGAGTAATTTATCGATTGGTTTCAGAACGTCTTGCATCAAAATGAACTATTTTTTGCCAGCCATTCATTCTGGGAAAAAAGTGATTTTCTCGGCGAGTTAAGCATTTTGAGTAATTTACCGATTGATTTCAGAAGGGCTTGCATTAAAATTTACTATTTTTTGCCAGACATTCATTGTGGAAAGAAAGAGATTTTCTCGGCGAGTTAAGCATTTTGAGTAATTTGCCGATTGGTTTCAGAACGTCTTGCATCAAAATGAACTGTTTTTTGCCAGACATTCATTGTGGGAAAAAAGTGATTTTCTCGGCGAGTTAAGCATTTTGAGTAATTTACCGATTGATTTCAGAAGGACTTGCATTAAAATTTACTATATTTTGCCAGACATTCATTGTGGAAAGAAAGTGATTTTCTCGGCGAGTTAAGCATTTTGAGTAATTTGCCGATTGGTTTCAGAACGGCTTGCATTGAAATTTACTATTATTTGCCAGACATTAATTGTGGGAAAGAAGTGATTTTCTCGGCGAGTTAAGCATTTTGAGAAATTTGCCGATTGGTTTCAGAACGGCTTGCATTAAAATTAACTGTTTTTTGCCAGACATTCATTGTGGGAAAAAAGTGATTTTCTCGGCGGGTTAAGCATTTTGAGTAATTTACCGATTGATTTCAGAACGGCTTGCATTAAAATTTACTATTTTTTGCCAGACATTCCTTATGGAAAGAAAGTGATTTTCTCGGCGAGTTAAGCATTTTGAGTAATTTGCCGATTGGTTTCAGAACGGCTTGCATTGAAATTTACTATTATTTGCCAGACATTAATTGTGGGAAAGAAGTGATTTTCTCGGCGAGTTAAGCATTTTGAGAAATTTGCCGATTGGTTTCAAAACGTCTTGCATCAAAATGAACTATTTTTGCCAGCCATTCATTGTGGGAACAAAGTGATTTTCTCGGCTCGTTAAGCATTTTGAGTAATTTGCCGATTGGTTTCAGAACGTCTTGCATCAAAATGAACTATTTTTTGCCAGCCATTCATTGTGGGAAAAAAGTGATTTTCTCGGCTAGTTTAACATTTTGAGTAATTTGCCGATTGGTTTCAGAATGTCTTGCATCAAAATGAACTATTTTTTGCCAGCCATTCATTGTGGGAAAAAAGTGATTTTCTCGGCGACTTAAGCATTTTGAGTAATTTACCGTTTGATTTCAGAAGGGCTTGCATTAAAATTTACTATTTTTTGCCAGCCATTCATTGTGGGAAAAAACTGATTTTCTCGGCTAGTTAAGCATTTTGAGTAATTTGCCGATTGGTTTCAGAGCGTCTTGCATTAAAATTAACTATTTTTTGCCAACCTTTCATTGTGGGAAAAAAGTGATTGTCTCGGCGAGTTAAGCATTTTGAGTAGTTTGCCGATTGGTTTCAGAACGGCTTGCATTGAAATTTACTATTATTTGCGAGACATTAATTGTGGGAAAGAAGTGATTTTCTCGGCGAGTTAAGCATTTTGAGAAATTTGCCGATTGGTTTCAGAACGGCTTGCATTAAAATTTACTATTTTTTGCCAGACATTCATTGTGGAAAGAAAGAGATTTTCTCGGCGAGTTAAGCATTTTGAGTAATTTGCCGATTGGTTTCAGAACGTCTTGCATCAAAATGAACATTTTTTGCCAGCCATTCATTGTGGGAAAAAAGTGATTTTCTCGGCGAGTTAAGCATTTTGAGTAATTTGCCGATTGGTTTCAGAACGTCTTGCATCAAAATGAACTATTTTTTGCCAGCCATTCATTGTGGGAAAAAAGTGATTTTCTCGGCTAGTTTAGCATTTTGAGTAATTTGCCGATTGGTTTCAGAACGTCTTGCATCAAAATGAACTATTTTTTGCCAGCCATTCATTGTGGGAAAAAAGTGAGTTTCTCGGCAAGTTAAGCATTTTGAGTAATTTGCCGATTGGTTTCAGAACGTCTTGCATCAAAATGAACTATTTTTTGCCAACCTTTCATTGTGGGAAAAAAGAGATTTTCTCGGCGAGTTAAGCATTTTGTGTAATTTGCCGATTGGTTTCAGAACGGCTTGCATTGAAATTTACTATTATTTGCCAGACATTAATTGTGGGAAAGAAGTTATTTTCTCGACGAGTTAAGCATTTTGAGAAATTTGCCGATTGGTTTCAGAACGTCTTGCATCAAAATGAACTATTTTCTGCCAGACATTCATTGTGGAAAGAAAGAGATTTTCTCAGAGAGTTAAGCATTTTGAGTAATTTGCCGATTGGTTTCAAAACGTCTTGCATCAAAATGAACTATTTTTTGCCAGCCATTCATTGTGGGAAAAAGGTGATTTTCTCGGCTCGTTAAGCATTTTGAGTAATTTGCCGATTGGTTTCAGAACGTCTTGCATGAAAATGAACTATTTTTTGCCGGCCATTCATTGTGGGAAAAAACTGATTTTCTCGGCTAGTTAAGCATTTTGAGTAATTTGCCGATTGGTTTCAGAGCGTCTTGCGTTAAAATTAACTATTTTTTGCCAACCTTTCGTTGTGGGAAAAAAGTGATTGTCTCGGCGAGTTAAGCATTTTGAGAAATTTGCCGATTGGTTTCAGTACGGCTTGCATTAAAATTTACTATTTTTTGCCAGACATTCATTGTGGAAAGAAAGAGATTTTCTCGGCGAGTTAAGCATTTTGAGTAATTTGCCGATTGGTTTCAGAACGGCTTGCATTGAAATTTACTATTATTTGCCAGGCATTAATTGTGGGAAAGAAGTGATTTTCTCGGCGAGTTAAGCATTTTGAGAAATTTGCCGATTGGTTTCAGAACGGCTTGCATTAAAATTAACTGTTTTTTGCCAGACATTCATTGTGGGAAAAAACTGATTTTCTCGGCGGGTTAAGCATTTTGAGTAATTTACCGATTGATTTCAGAACGGCTTGCATTAAAATTTACTATTTTTTGCCAGACATTCCTTATGGAAAGAAAGTGATTTTCTCGGCGAGTTAAGCATTTTGAGTAATTTGCCGATTGGTTTCAGAACGTCTTGCATCAAAATGAACTATTTTTTGCCAGCCATTCATTGTGGGAAAAAAGTGATTTTCTCGGCTAGTTAAGCATTTTGAGTAATTTGCCGATTGGTTTCAGAATGTCTTGCATCAAAATGAACTATTTTTTGCCAGCCATTCATTGTGGGAAAAAAGTGATTTTCTCGGCTAGTTAAGCATTTTGAGTAATTTGCCGATTGGTTTCAGAGCGTCTTGCATTAAAATTAACTATTTTTTGCCAACCTTTCATTGTGGTAAAAAAGTGATTGTCTCGGCGAGTTAAGCATTTTGAGTAGTTTGCCGATTGGTTTCAGAACGGCTTGCATTGAAATTTACTATTATTTGCCAGACATTAATTGTGGGAAAGAAGTGATTTTCTCGGCGAGTTAAGCATTTTGAGAAATTTGCCGATTGGTTTCAGAACGGCTTGCATTAAAATTTACTATTTTTTGCCAGATATTCATTGTGGAAAGAAAGAGATTTTCTCGGCGAGTTAAGCATTTTGAGTAATTTGCCGATTGGTTTCAGAACGTCTTGCATCAAAATGAACATTTTTTGCCAGCCATTCATTGTGGGAAAAAAGTGATTTTCTCGGCGAGTTAAGCATTTTGAGTAATTTGCCGATTGGTTTCAGAACGTCTTGCATCAAAATGAACTATTTTTTGCCAGCCATTCATTGTGGGAAAAAAGTGATTTTCTCGGCTAGTTAAGCATTTTGAGTAATTTGCCGATTGGTTTCAGAACGTCTTGCATCAAAATGAACTATTTTTTGCCAGCCATTCATTGTGGGAAAAAAGTGAGTTTCTCGGCAAGTTAAGCATTTTGAGTAATTTGCCGATTGGTTTCAGAACGTCTTGCATCAAAATGAACTATTTTTTGCCAACCTTTCATTGTGGGAAAAAAGAGATTTTCTCGGCGAGTTAAGCATTTTGTGTAATTTGCCGATTGGTTTCAGAACGGCTTGCATTGAAATTTACTATTATTTGCCAGACATTAATTGTGGGAAAGAAGTTATTTTCTCGACGAGTTAAGCATTTTGAGAAATTTGCCGATTGGTTTCAGAACGTCTTGTCTCGGCTAGTTAAGCATTTTGAGTAATTTGCCGATTGGTTTCAGAGCGTCTTGCATTAAAATTAACTATTTTTTGCCAACCTTTCATTGTGGGAAAAAAGTGATTTTCTCGGCGAGTTAAGCATTTTGAGAAATTTGCCGATTGGTTTCAGAACGGCTTGCATTGAAATTTACTATTATTTGCCAGACAATAATTGTGGGAAAGAAGTGATATCTCGGCGAGTTAAGCATTTTGAGAAAATTGCCGATTGGTTTCAGAACGTCTTGCATCAAAATGAACTATTTTTTGCCAGCCATTCATTGTGGGAAAAAAGTGAGTTTCTCGGCGAGTTATGCATTTTGAGAAATTTGCCGATTGGTTTCAGAACGGCTTGCATTAAAATTAACTGTTTTTTGCCAGACATTCATTGTGGGAAAAAAGTGATTTTCTCGGCGGGTTAAGCATTTTGAGTAATTGACCGATTGATTTCAGAACGGCTTGCATTAAAATTTACAATTTTTTGCCAGACATTCCTTATGGAAAGAAAGTGATTTTCTCGGCGAGTTAAGCATTTTGAGTAATTTACCGATTGGTTTCAGAACGTCTTGCATCAAAATGAACTATTTTTTGTCAGCCATTCATTGTGGGAAAGAAGTGATTTTCTCGGCGAGTTAAGCATTTTGAGTAATTTACCGTTTGATTTCAGAAGGGCTTGCATTAAAATTTACTATTTTTTGCCAGATATTCATTGTGGAAAGAAAGTGATTTTCTCGGCGAGATAAGCATTTTGAGTAATTTGCCGATTAGTTTCAGAACGTCTTGCATCAAAATGAACTAATTTTTGCCAGCCATTCATTGTGGGAAAAAACTGATTTTCTCGGCTAGTTAAGCATTTTGAGTAATTTGCCGATTGGTTTCAGAGCGTCTTGCGTTAAAATTAACTATTTTTTGCCAACCTTTCATTGTGGGAAAAAAGTGATTGTCTCGGCGAGTTAAGCATTTTGAGTAATTTGCCGATTGGTTTCAGAACGGCTTGCATTGAAATTTACTATTTTTTGCCAGACATTCATTGTGGAAAGAAAGAGATTTTCTCGGCGAGTTAAGCATTTTGAGTAATTTGCCGATTGGTTTCAGAACGGCTTCCATTGAAATTTACTATTTTTTGCCAGACATTCATTGTGGGAAAAAAGTGATTTTCTCGGCGAGTTAAGCATTTTGAGTAATTTACCGATTGATTTCAGAAGGGCTTGCATTAAAATTTACTATTTTTTGCCAGACATTCATTGTGGAAAGAAAGTGATTTTCTCGGCGAGTTAAGCATTTTGAGTAATTTGCCGATTGGTTTCAGAACGTCTTGCATCAAAATGAACTATTTTTTGCCAGCCATTAATTGTGGGAAAAAAGTGATTTTCTCGGCTCGTTAAGCATTTTGAGTAATTTGCCGATTGGTTTCAGAACGTCTTGCATGAAAATGAACTATTTTTTGCCAGCCATTCATTGTGGGAAAAAAGTGATTTTCTCGGCTAGTTAAGCATTTTGAGTAATTTGCCGATTGGTTTCAGAACGTCTTGCATCAAAATGAACTATTTTTTGCCAGCCATTCATTGTGGGAAAAAAGTGATTTTCTCGGCGAGTTAAGCATTTTGAGTAATTTAGCGTTTGATTTCAGAAGGGCTTGCATTAAAATTTACTATTTTTTGCCAGCCATTCATTGTGGGACAAAACTGATTTTCTCGGCTAGTTAAGCATTTTAAGCAATTTGCCGATAGGTTTCAGAGCGTCTTGCATTAAAATTAACTATTTTTTGCCAACCTTTCATTGTGGGAAAAAAGTGATTGTCTCGGCGAGTTAAGCATTTTGAGTAGTTTGCCGATTGGTTTCAGAACGGCTTGCATTGAAATTTACTATTATTTGCCAGACATTAATTGTGGGAAAGAAGTGATTTTCTCGGCGAGTTAAGCATTTTGAGAAATTTCCCGATTGGTTTCAGAACGGCTTGCATTAAAATTTACTATTTTTTGCCAGACATTCATTGTGGAAAGAAAGAGATCTTCTCGGCGAGTTAAGCATTTTGAGTAATTTGCCGATTGGTTTCAGAACGTCTTGCATCAAAATGAACTGTTTTTTTGCCAGCCATTCATTGTGGGAAAAAAGTGATTTTCTCGGCTCGTTAAGCATTTTGAGTAATTTGCCGATTGGTTTTAGAACGTCTTGCATCAAAATGAACTATTTTTTGCCAGCCATTCATTGTGGGAAAAAAGTGATTTTCTCGGCTAGTTAAGCATTTTGAGTAATTTGGCGATTGGTTTCAGAACGTCTTGCACCAAAATGAACTATTTTTTGCCAGCCATTCATTGTGGGAAAAAAGTGAGTTTCTCGGCTAGTTAAGCATTTTGAGAAATTTGCCCATTGGTTTCAGAACGTCTTGCATCAAAATGAACTATTTTTTGCCAGCCATTCATTGTGGGAAAAAAGTGATTTTCTCGGCTCGTTAAACATTTTGAGTAATTTGCCGATAGGTTTCAGAACGTCTTGCATCAAAATGAACTATTTTTTGCCAACCTTTCATTGTGGGAAAAAAGAGATTTTCTCGGCGAGTTAAGCATTTTGTGTAATTTGCCGATTGGTTTCAGAACGGCTTGCATTGAAATTTACTATTATTTGCCAGTCATTAATTGTGGGAAAGAAGTGATTTTCTCGACGAGTTAAGCATTTTGAGAAATTTACCGATTGGTTTCAGAACGTCTTGCATCAAAATTAACTATTTTTTGCCAGACAGTCATTGTGGGAAAAAAGAGATTTTCTCGGCTAGTTAAGCATTTTGAGTAATTTGCCGATTGGTTTCAGAACGTCTTGCATCAAAATGAACTATTTTTTGCCAGCCATTCATTGTGGGAAAAAAGTGATTTACTCGGCTAGTTAAGCATTTTGAGTAATTTACCGATTGGTTTCAGAACGTCTTGCATCAAAATGAACTATTTTTCGCCAGCCATTCATTGTGGGAACAAAGTGATTTTCTCGGCGAGTTAAGCATTTTGAGTAATTTACCGATTGATTTCAGAAGGGCTTGCATTAAAATTTACTATTTTTTGCCAGACATTCATTGTGGAAAGAAAGAGATTTTCTCGGCGAGTTAAGCATTTTGAGTAATTTGCCGATTGGTTTCAGAACGTTTTGCATCACAATGAACTGTTTTTTGCCAGCCATTCATTGTGGGAAAAAAGTGATTTTCTCGGCGAGTTAAGCATTTTGAGTAATTTGCTGATTGGTTTTAGAACGTCTTGCATCAAAATGAACTATTTTTTGGCAGCCATTCATTGTGGGAAAAAAGTGATTTTCTCGGCTAGTTAAGCATTTTGAGTAATTTGCCGATTGGTTTCAGAACGTCTTGCATCAAAATGAACTATTTTTTGCCAGCCATTCATTGTGGGAAAAAAGTGAGTTTCTCGGCTAGTTAAGCATTTTGAGAAATTTGCCGATTGGTTTCAGAACGTCTTGCATCAAAATGAACTATTTTTTGCCAGCCATTCATTGTGGGAAAAAAGTGATTTTCTCGGCTCGTTAAACATTTTGAGTAATTTGCCGATTGGTTTCAAGAACGTCTTGCATCAAAATGAACTGTTTTTTGCCAGACATTCATTGTGGGGGGAAAAGTGATTTTCTCGGCGAGTGAAGCATTTTGAGTAATTTGCCGATTGGTTTCAGAACGTCTTGCATGAAAATGAACTATTTTTTGCCAACCTTTCATTGTGGGAGAAAAGAGATTTTCTCGGCGAGTTCAGCATTTTGAGTAATTTGCCGATTGGTTTCAGAACGGCTTGCATTGAAATTTACTATTATTTGCCAGACATTAATTGTGGGAAAGAAGTGATTTTCTCGACGAGTTAAGCATTTTGAGAAATTTGCCGATTGGTTTCAGAACGTCTTGCATCATAATTAACTATTTTTTGCCAGACATTCATTGTGGGAAAAAAGTGATTTTCTCGGCGAGTTAAGCATTTTGAGTAATTTACCGATTGATTTCACAAGGGCTTGCATTAAAATTTACTATTTTTTGCCAGACATTCATTGTGGAAAGAAAGTGATTTTCTCGGCGAGTTAAGCATTTTGAGTAATTTGCCGATTGGTTTCAGAACGGCTTGCATTGAAATTTACTATTATTTGCCAGACATTAATTGTGGGAAAGAAGTGATTTTCTCGGCGAGTTAAGAAAATTTGCCGATTGGTTTCAGAACGGCTTGCATTAAAATTAACTGTTTTTTGCCAGACATTCATTGTGGGAAAAAAGTGATTTTCTCGGCGGGTTAAGCATTTTGAGTAATTTACCGATTGATTTCAGAACGGCTTGCATTAAAATTTACTATTTTTTGCCAGACATTCCTTATGGAAAGAAAGTGATTTTCTCGGCGAGTTCAGCATTTTGAGTAATTTGCCGATTGGTTTCAGAACGTCTTGCATCAAAATGAACTATTTTTTGCCAGCCATTAATTGTGGGGAAAAAAGTGATTTTCTCGGCTCGTTAAGCATTTTGAGTAATTTGCCGATTGGTTTCAGAACGTCTTGCATGAAAATGAACTATTTTTTGCCAGCCATTCATTGTGGGAAAAAAGTGATTTTCTCGGCTAGTTAAGCATTTTGAGTAATTTGCCGATAGGTTTCAGAGCGTCTTGCATTAAAATTAACTATTTTTACCAACCTTTCATTGTGGGAAAAAAGTGATTGTCTCGGCGAGTTAAGCATTTTGAGTAGTTTGCCGATTGGTTTCAGAACGGCTTGCATTGAAATTTACTATTATTTGCCAGACATTAATTGTGGGAAAGAAGTGATTTTCTCGGCGAGTTAAGCATTTTGAGAAATTTCCCGATTGGTTTCAGAACGGCTTGCATAAAAATTTACTATTTTTTGCCAGACATTCATTGTGGAAAGAAAGAGATTTTCTCGGCGAGTTAAGCATTTTGAGTAATTTGCCGATTGGTTTCAGAACGTCTTGCATCAAAATGAACTATTTTTTGCCAGCCATTCATTGTGGGAAAAAAGTGAGTTTCTCGGCTAGTTAAGCATTTTGAGAAATTTGCCGATTGGTTTCAGAACGTCTTGCTCAATATGAACTATTTTTTGCCAGCCATTCATTGTGGGAAAAAAGTGATTTTCTCGGCTCGTTAAACATTTTGAGTAATTTGCCGATTGGTTTCAGAACGTCTTGCATCAAAATGAACTATTTTTTGCCAACCTTTCATTGTGGGAAAAAAGAGATTTTCTCGGCGAGTTAAGCATTTTGTGTAATTTGCCGATTGGTTTCAGAACGGCTTGCATTGAAATATACTATTATTTGCCAGACATTAATTGTGGGAAAGAAGTGATTTTCTCGACGAGTTAAGCATTTTGAGAAATTTGCCGATTGGTTTCAGAACGTCTTGCATCAAAATTAACTATTTTTTGCCAGACATTCATTGTGGGAAAAAAGTGATTTTCTCGGCTAGTTAAGCATTTTGAGTAATTTGCCGATTGATTTCAGAAGGGCTTGCATTAAAATTTACTATTTTTTGCCAGAGATTCATTGTGGAAAGAAAGTGATTTTCTCGGCGAGTTAAACATTTTGTGTAATTTGCCGATTGGTTTCAGAACGTCTTGCATCAAAATGAACTATTTTTTGCCCGCCATTCATTGTGGGAAAAAAGTGATTTTCTCGGCTAGTTAAGCATTTTGAGAAATTTGCCGATTGGTTTCAGAACGTCTTGCATCAAAATGAACTATTTTTTGCCAGCCATTCATTGTGGGAAAAAAGTGAGTTTCTCGGCTAGTTAAGCATTTTGAGTAATTTGCAGATTGGTTTCAGAACGGCTTGCATCAAAATTAACTGTTTTTTGCCAGACATTCATTGTGGGAAAAAAGTGATTTTCTCGGCGGGTTAAGCATTTTGAGTAATTTACCGATTGATTTCAGAACGTCTTGCATCAAAATGAACTATTTTTTCCAGCCATTCATTGTGGGAAAAAAGTGATTTTCTCGGCGAGTTAAGCATTTTGCGTAATATGCCGATTGGTTTCAGAACGTCTTGCATCAAAATGAACTATTTTTTGCCAGCCATTCATTGTGGGAAAAAAGTGAGTTTCTCGGCGAGTTAAGCATTTTGAGAAATTTGCCGATTGGTTTCAGAACGGCTTGCATTAAAATTAACTGTTTTTTGCCAGACATTCATTGTGGGAAAAAAGTGATTTTCTGGGCGAGTTAAGCATTTTGAGTAATTTGCCGATTGGTTTCAGAACGGCTTGCATTGAAATTTACTATTATTTGCCAGACATTCATTGTGGAAAGAAAGTGATTTTCTCGGCGCGTTAAGCATTTTGAGTAATTTACCGTTTGATTTCACAAGGGCTTGCATTAAAATTTACTATTTTTTGCCAGCCATTCATTGTGGAAAGAAAGTGATTTTCTCGGCGAGTTAAGCATTTTGAGTAATTTGCCGATTGGTTTCAGAACGTCTTGCATCAAAATGAACTATTTTTTGCCAACCTTTCATTGTGGGAAAAAAGAGATTTTCTCGGCGAGTTAAGCATTTTGTGTAATTTGCCGATTGGTTTCAGAACGGCTTGCATTGAAATTTACTATTATTTGCCAGTCATTAATTGTGGGAAAGAAGTGATTTTCTCGACGAGTTAAACATTTTGAGAAATTTACCGATTGGTTTCAGAACGTCTTGCATCAAAATTAACTATTTTTTGCCAGACATTCATTGTGGGAAAAAAGTGATTTTCTCGGCTAGTTAAGCATTTTGAGTAATTTGCCGATTGGTTTCAGAACGTCTTGCATCAAAATGAACTATTTTTTGCCAGCCATTCATTGTGGGAAAAAAGTGATTTTCTCGGCTAGTTAAGCATTTTGAGTAATTTACCGATTGGTTTCAGAACGTCTTGCATCAAAATGAACTATTTTTCGCCAGCCATTCATTGTGGGAAAAAAGTGATTTTCTCGGCGAGTTAAGCATTTTGAGTAATTTACCGATTGATTTCAGAAGGGCTTGCATTAAAATTTACTATTTTTTGCCAGACATTCATTGTGGAAAGAAAGAGATTTTCTCGTCGAGTTAAGCATTTTGAGTAATTTGCCGATTGGTTTCAGAACGTTTTGCATCAAAATGAACTGTTTTTTGCCAGCTATTCATTGTGGGAAAAAAGTGATTTTCTCGGCGAGTTAAGCATTTTGAGTAATTTGCCGATTGGTTTTAGAACGTCTTGCATCAAAATGAACTATTTTTTGCCAGCCATTCATTGTGGGAAAAAAGTGATTTTCTCGGCTAGTTAAGCATTTTGAGTAATTTGCCGATTGGTTTCAGAACGTCTTGCATCAAAATGAACTATTTTTTGCCAGCCATTCATTGTGGGAAAAAAGTGAGTTTCTCGGCTAGTTAAGCATTTTGAGAAATTTGCCGATTGGTTTCAGAACGTCTTGCATCAAAATGAACTATTTTTTGCCAGCCATTCATTGTGGGAAAAAAGTGATTTTCTCGGCTCGTTAAACATTTTGAGTAATTTGCCGATTGGTTTCAAGAACGTCTTGCATCAAAATGAACTGTTTTTTGCCAGCCATTCATTGTGGGGGGAAAAGTGATTTTCTCGGCGAGTGAAGCATTTTGAGTAATTTGCCGATTGGTTTCAGAACGTCTTGCATGAAAATGAACTATTTTTTGCCAACCTTTCATTGTGGGAGAAAAGAGATTTTCTCGGCGAGTTCAGCATTTTGAGTAATTTGCCGATTGGTTTCAGAACGGCTTGCATTGAAATTTACTATTATTTGCCAGACATTAATTGTGGGAAAGAAGTGATTTTCTCGACGAGTTAAGCATTTTGAGAAATTTGCCGATTGGTTTCAGAACGTCTTGCATCATAATTAACTATTTTTTGCCAGACATTCATTGTGGGAAAAAAGTGATTTTCTCGGCGAGTTAAGCATTTTGAGTAATTTACCGATTGATTTCAGAAGGGCTTGCATTAAAATTTACTATTTTTTGCCAGACATTCATTGTGGAAAGAAAGTGATTTTCTCGGCGAGTTAAGCATTTTGAGTAATTTGCCGATTGGTTTCAGAACGGCTTGCATTGAAATTTACTATTATTTGCCAGACATTAATTGTGGGAAAGAAGTGATTTTCTCGGCGAGTTAAGAAAATTTGCCGATTGGTTTCAGAACGGCTTGCATTAAAATTAACTGTTTTTTGCCAGACATTCATTGTGGGAAAAATGTGATTTTCTCGGCGGGTTAAGCATTTTGAGTAATTTACCGATTGATTTCAGAACGGCTTGCATTAAAATTTACTATTTTTTGCCAGACATTCCTTATGGAAAGAAAG
The DNA here is from genome assembly GCF_047496885.1 of Scyliorhinus torazame. Taxonomy (NCBI): domain Eukaryota; kingdom Metazoa; phylum Chordata; class Chondrichthyes; order Carcharhiniformes; family Scyliorhinidae; genus Scyliorhinus; species Scyliorhinus torazame. The sequence goes on along the minus strand of NW_027307887.1, from coordinate 16,354 downwards.
TGATTTTCTCGGCGAGTTCAGCATTTTGAGTAATTTGCCGATTGGTTTCAGAACGTCTTGCATGAAAATGAACTATTTTTTGCCAGCCATTCATTGTGGGAAAAAAGTGATTTTCTCGGCTAGTTAAGCATTTTGAGTAATTTGCCGATAGGTTTCAGAGCGTCTTGCATTAAAATTAACTATTTTTACCAACCTTTCATTGTGGGAAAAAAGTGATTGTCTCGGCGAGTTAAGCATTTTGAGTAGTTTGCCGATTGGTTTCAGAACGGCTTGCATTGAAATTTACTATTATTTGCCAGACATTAATTGTGGGAAAGAAGTGATTTTCTCGGCGAGTTAAGCATTTTGAGAAATTTCCCGATTGGTTTCAGAACGGCTTGCATTAAAATTTACTATTTTTTGCCAGACATTCATTGTGGAAAGAAAGAGATTTTCTCGGCGAGTTAAGCATTTTGAGTAATTTGCCGATTGGTTTCAGAACGTCTTGCATCAAAATGAACTATTTTTTGCCAGCCATTCATTGTGGGAAAAAAGTGAGTTTCTCGGCTAGTTAAGCATTTTGAGTAATTTGCCGATTGGTTTCAGAACGTCTTGCATGAAAATGAACTATTTTTTGCCAGCCATTCATTGTGGGAAAAAAGTGATTTTCTCGGCTAGTTAAGCATTTTGAGTAATTTGCCGATAGGTTTCAGAGCGTCTTGCATTAAAATTAACTATTTTTACCAACCTTTCATTGTGGGAAAAAAGTGATTGTCTCGGCGAGTTAAGCATTTTGAGTAGTTTGCCGATTGGTTTCAGAACGGCTTGCATTGAAATTTACTATTATTTGCCAGACATTAATTGTGGGAAAGAAGTGATTTTCTCGGCGAGTTAAGCATTTTGAGAAATTTCCCGATTGGTTTCAGAACGGCTTGCATAAAAATTTACTATTTTTTGCCAGACATTCATTGTGGAAAGAAAGAGATTTTCTCGGCGAGTTAAGCATTTTGAGTAATTTGCCGATTGGTTTCAGAACGTCTTGCATCAAAATGAACTATTTTTTGCCAGCCATTCATTGTGGGAAAAAAGTGAGTTTCTCGGCTAGTTAAGCATTTTGAGAAATTTGCCGATTGGTTTCAGAACGTCTTGCTCAATATGAACTATTTTTTGCCAGCCATTCATTGTGGGAAAAAAGTGATTTTCTCGGCTCGTTAAACATTTTGAGTAATTTGCCGATTGGTTTCAGAACGTCTTGCATCAAAATGAACTATTTTTTGCCAACCTTTCATTGTGGGAAAAAAGAGATTTTCTCGGCGAGTTAAGCATTTTGTGTAATTTGCCGATTGGTTTCAGAACGGCTTGCATTGAAATATACTATTATTTGCCAGACATTAATTGTGGGAAAGAAGTGATTTTCTCGACGAGTTAAGCATTTTGAGAAATTTGCCGATTGGTTTCAGAACGTCTTGCATCAAAATTAACTATTTTTTGCCAGACATTCATTGTGGGAAAAAAGTGATTTTCTCGGCTAGTTAAGCATTTTGAGTAATTTGCCGATTGATTTCAGAAGGGCTTGCATTAAAATTTACTATTTTTTGCCAGAGATTCATTGTGGAAAGAAAGTGATTTTCTCGGCGAGTTAAACATTTTGTGTAATTTGCCGATTGGTTTCAGAACGTCTTGCATCAAAATGAACTATTTTTTGCCAGCCATTCATTGTGGGAAAAAAGTGATTTTCTCGGCTAGTTAAGCATTTTGAGAAATTTGCCGATTGGTTTCAGAACGTCTTGCATCAAAATGAACTATTTTTTGCCAGCCATTCATTGTGGGAAAAAAGTGAGTTTCTCGGCTAGTTAAGCATTTTGAGTAATTTGCAGATTGGTTTCAGAACGGCTTGCATCAAAATTAACTGTTTTTTGCCAGACATTCATTGTGGGGAAAAAAGTGATTTTCTCGGCGGGTTAAGCATTTTGAGTAATTTACCGATTGATTTCAGAACGTCTTGCATCAAAATGAACTATTTTTTCCAGCCATTCATTGTGGGAAAAAAGTGATTTTCTCGGCGAGTTAAGCATTTTGAGTAATATGCCGATTGGTTTCAGAACGTCTTGCATCAAAATGAACTATTTTTTGCCAGCCATTCATTGTGGGAAAAAAGTGAGTTTCTCGGCGAGTTAAGCATTTTGAGAAATTTGCCGATTGGTTTCAGAACGGCTTGCATTAAAATTAACTGTTTTTTGCCAGACATTCATTGTGGGAAAAAAGTGATTTTCTGGGCGAGTTAAGCATTTTGAGTAATTTGCCGATTGGTTTCAGAACGGCTTGCATTGAAATTTACTATTATTTGCCAGACATTCATTGTGGAAAGAAAGTGATTTTCTCGGCGCGTTAAGCATTTTGAGTAATTTACCGTTTGATTTCACAAGGGCTTGCATTAAAATTTACTATTTTTTGCCAGCCATTCATTGTGGAAAGAAAGTGATTTTCTCGGCGAGTTAAGCATTTTGAGTAATTTGCCGATTGGTTTCAGAACGTCTTGCATCAAAATGAACTATTTTTTGCCAACCTTTCATTGTGGGAAAAAAGAGATTTTCTCGGCGAGTTAAGCATTTTGTGTAATTTGCCGATTGGTTTCAGAACGTCTTGCATGAAAATGAACTATTTTTTGCCAACCTTTCATTGTGGGAGAAAAGAGATTTTCTCGGCGAGTTCAGCATTTTGAGTAATTTGCCGATTGGTTTCAGAACGGCTTGCATTGAAATTTACTATTATTTGCCAGACATTAATTGTGGGAAAGAAGTGATTTTCTCGACGAGTTAAGCATTTTGAGAAATTTGCCGATTGGTTTCAGAACGTCTTGCATCATAATTAACTATTTTTTGCCAGACATTCATTGTGGGAAAAAAGTGATTTTCTCGGCGAGTTAAGCATTTTGAGTAATTTACCGATTGATTTCAGAAGGGCTTGCATTAAAATTTACTATTTTTTGCCAGACATTCATTGTGGAAAGAAAGTGATTTTCTCGGCGAGTTAAGCATTTTGAGTAATTTGCCGATTGGTTTCAGAACGGCTTGCATTGAAATTTACTATTATTTGCCAGACATTAATTGTGGGAAAGAAGTGATTTTCTCGGCGAGTTAAGAAAATTTGCCGATTGGTTTCAGAACGGCTTGCATTAAAATTAACTGTTTTTTGCCAGACATTCATTGTGGGAAAAATGTGATTTTCTCGGCGGGTTAAGCATTTTGAGTAATTTACCGATTGATTTCAGAACGGCTTGCATTAAAATTTACTATTTTTTGCCAGACATTCCTTATGGAAAGAAAGTGATTTTCTCGGCGAGTTCAGCATTTTGAGTAATTTGCCGATTGGTTTCAGAACGTCTTGCATGAAAATGAACTATTTTTTGCCAGCCATTCATTGTGGGAAAAAAGTGATTTTCTCGGCTAGTTAAGCATTTTGAGTAATTTGCCGATAGGTTTCAGAGCGTCTTGCATTAAAATTAACTATTTTTACCAACCTTTCATTGTGGGAAAAAAGTGATTGTCTCGGCGAGTTAAGCATTTTGAGTAGTTTGCCGATTGGTTTCAGAACGGCTTGCATTGAAATTTACTATTATTTGCCAGACATTAATTGTGGGAAAGAAGTGATTTTCTCGGCGAGTTAAGCATTTTGAGAAATTTCCCGATTGGTTTCAGAACGGCTTACATTAAAATTTACTATTTTTTGCCAGACATTCATTGTGGAAAGAAAGAGATTTTCTCGGCGAGTTAAGCATTTTGAGTAATTTGCCGATTGGTTTCAGAACGTCTTGCATCAAAATGAACTATTTTTTGCCAGCCATTCATTGTGGGAAAAAAGTGAGTTTCTCGGCTAGTTAAGCATTTTGAGAAATTTGCCGATTGGTTTCAGAACGTCTTGCTCAAAATGAACTATTTTTTGCCAGCCATTCATTGTGGGAAAAAAGTGATTTTCTCGGCTCGTTAAACATTTTGAGTAATTTGCCGATTGGTTTCAGAACGTCTTGCATCAAAATGAACTGTTTTTTGCCAGCCATTCATTGTGGGGGAAAAAGTGATTTTCTCGGCGAGTGAAGCATTTTGAGTAATTTGCCGATTGGTTTCAGATCGTCTTGCATCAAAATGAACTATTTTTTGCCAACCTTTCATTGTGGGAAAAAAGTGATTTTCTCGGCTAGATAAGCATTTTGAGAAATTTGCCGATTGGTTTCAGAACGTCTTGCATCAAAATGAACTATTTTTTGCCAGCCATTCATTGTGGGAAAAAAGTGATTTTCTCGGCGAGTTAAGCATTTTGAGTAATTTGCAGATTGGTTTCAGAACGGCTTGCATCAAAATTAACTGTTTTTTGCCAGACATTCATTGTGGGAAAAAAGTGATTTTCTCGGCTAGTTAAGCATTTTGAGTAATTTACCGATTGATTTCAGAAGGGCTTGCATTAAAATTTACTATTTTTTGCCAGAGATTCATTGTGGAAAGAAAGTGATTTTCTCGGCGAGTTAAACATTTTGTATAATTTGCCGATTGGTTTCAGAACGTCTTGCATCAAAATGAACTATTTTTTGCCAGCCATTCATTGTGGGAAAAAAGTGATTTTCTCGGCTAGATAAGCATTTTGAGAAATTTGCCGATTGGTTTCAGAACGTCTTGCATCAAAATGAACTATTTTTTGCCAGCCATTCATTGTGGGAAAAAAGTGATTTTCTCGGCGAGTTAAGCATTTTGAGTAATTTGCAGATTGGTTTCAGAACGGCTTGCATCAAAATTAACTGTTTTTTGCCAGACATTCATTGTGGGAAAAAAATGATTTTCTCGGCGGGTTAAGCATTTTGAGTAATTTACCGATTGATTTCAGAACGTCTTGCATCAAAATGAACTATTTTTTCCAGCCATTCATTGTGGGAAAAAAGTGATTTTCTCGGCGAGTTAAGCATTTTGAGTAATTTGCCGATTGGTTTCAGAACGTCTTGCATCAAAATGAACTATTTTTTGCCAGCCATTCATTGTGGGAAAAAAGTGAGTTTCTCGGCGAGTTAAGCATTTTGAGAAATTTGCCGATTGGTTTCAGAACGGCTTGCATCAAAATTAACTGTTTTTTGCCAGCCATTCATTGTGGGAAAAAAGTGATTTTCTCGGCTCGTTAAACATTTTGAGTAATTTGCCGATTGGTTTCAAGAACGTCTTGCATCAAAATGAACTGTTTTTTGTCAGCCATTCATTGTGGGGGGAAAAGTGATTTTCTCGGCGAGTGAAGCATTTTGAGTAATTTGCCGATTGGTTTCAGAACGTCTTGCATGAAAATGAACTATTTTTTGCCAACCTTTCATTGTGGGAGAAAAGAGATTTTCTCGGCGAGTTCAGCATTTTGAGTAATTTGCCGATTGGTTTCAGAACGGCTTGCATTGAAATTTACTATTATTTGCCAGACAATAATTGTGGGAAAGAAGTGATTTTCTCGACGAGTTAAGCATTTTGAGTAATTTACCGATTGATTTCAGAAGGGCTTGCATTAAAATTTACTATTTTTTGCCAGACATTCATTGTGGAAAGAAAGTGATTTTCTCGGCGAGTTAAGCATTTTGAGTAATTTGCCGATTGGTTTCAGAACGGCTTGCATTGAAATTTACTATTATTTGCCAGACATTAATTGTGGGAAAGAAGTGATTTTCTCGGCGAGTTAAGAAAATTTGCCGATTGGTTTCAGAACGGCTTGCATTAAAATTAACTGTTTTTTGCCAGACATTCATTGTGGGAAAAATGTGATTTTCTCGGCGGGTTAAGCATTTTGAGTAATTTACCGATTGATTTCAGAACGGCTTGCATTAAAATTTACTATTTTTTGCCAGACATTCCTTATGGAAAGAAAGTGATTTTCTCGGCGAGTTCAGCATTTTGAGTAATTTGCCGATTGGTTTCAGAACGTCTTGCATGAAAATGAACTATTTTTTGCCAGCCATTCATTGTGGGAAAAAAGTGATTTTCTCGGCTAGTTAAGCATTTTGAGTAATTTGCCGATAGGTTTCAGAGCGTCTTGCATTAAAATTAACTATTTTTACCAACCTTTCATTGTGGGAAAAAAGTGATTGTCTCGGCGAGTTAAGCATTTTGAGTAGTTTGCCGATTGGTTTCAGAACGGCTTGCATTGAAATTTACTATTATTTGCCAGACATTAATTGTGGGAAAGAAGTGATTTTCTCGGCGAGTTAAGCATTTTGAGAAATTTCCCGATTGGTTTCAGAACGGCTTGCATTAAAATTTACTATTTTTTGCCAGACATTCATTGTGGAAAGAAAGAGATTTTCTCGGCGAGTTAAGCATTTTGAGTAATTTGCCGATTGGTTTCAGAACGTCTTGCATCAAAATGAACTATTTTTTGCCAGCCATTCATTGTGGGAAAAAAGTGAGTTTCTCGGCTAGTTAAGCATTTTGAGAAATTTGCCGATTGGTTTCAGAACGTTTTGCTCAAAACGAACTATTTTTTGCCAGCCATTCATTGTGGGAAAAAAGTGATTTTCTCGGCTCGTTAAACATTTTAAGTAATTTGCCGATTGGTTTCAGAACGTCTTGCATCAAAATGAACTGTTTTTTGCCAGCCATTCATTGTGGGGGAAAAAGTGATTTTCTCGGCGAGTGAAGCATTTTGAGTAATTTGCCGATTGGTTTCAGATCGTCTTGCATCAAAATGAACTATTTTTTGCCAACCTTTCATTGTGGGAAAAAAGAGATTTTCTCGGCGAGTTAAGCATTTTGTGTAATTTGCCGATTGGTTTCAGAACGGCTTGCATTGAAATTTACTATTATTTGCCAGACATTAATTGTGGGAAAGAAGTGATTTTCTCGACGAGTTAAGCATTTTGAGCAATTTGCCGATTGGTTTCAGAACGTCTTGCATCAAAATTAACTATTTTTTGCCAGACATTCATTGTGGGAAAAAAGTGATTTTCTCGGCTAGTTAAGCATTTTGAGTAATTTACCGATTGATTTCAGAAGGGCTGGCATTAAAATTTACTATTTTTTGCCAGAGATTCATTGTGGAAAGAAAGTGATTTTCTCGGCGAGTTAAACATTTTGTATAATTTGCCGATTGGTTTCAGAACGTCTTGCATCAAAATGAACTATTTTTTGCCAGCCATTCATTGTGGGAAAAAAGTGATTTTCTCGGCTAGTTAAGCATTTTGAGAAATTTGCCGATTGGTTTCAGAACGTCTTGCATCAAAATGAACTATTTTTTGCCAGCCATTCATTGTGGGAAAAAAGTGAGTTTCTCGGCTAGTGAAGCTTTTTGAGAAATTTGCCGATTGGTTTCAGAACGGCTTGCATCAAAATTAACTGTTTTTTGCCAGACATTCATTGTGGGAAAAAAGTGATTTTCTCGGCGGGTTAAGCATTTTGAGTAATTTACCGATTGATTTCAGAACGTCTTGCATCAAAATAAACTATTTTTTCCAGCCATTCATTGTGGGAAAAAAGTGATTTTCTCGGCGAGTTAAGCATTTTGAGTAATTTGCAGATTGGTTTCAGAACGGCTTGCATCAAAATTAACTGTTTTTTGCCAGACATTCATTGTGGGAAAAAAGTGATTTTCTCGGCGGGTTAAGCATTTTGAGTAATTTACCGATTGATTTCAGAACGTCTTGCATCAAAATGAACTATTTTTTCCAGCCATTCATTGTGGGAAAAAAGTGATTTTCTCGGCGAGTTAAGCATTTTGAGTAATTTGCCGATTGGTTTCAGAACGTCTTGCATCAAAATGAACTATTTTTTGCCAGCCATTCATTGTGGGAAAAAAGTGAGTTTCTCGGCGAGTTAAGCATTTTGAGAAATTTGCCGATTGGTTTCAGAACGGCTTGCATTAAAATTAACTGTTTTTTGCCAGACATTCATTGTGGGAAAAAAGTGATTTTCTGGGCGAGTTAAGCATTTTGAGTAATTTGCCGATTGGTTTCAGAACGGCTTGCATTGAAATTTACTATTATTTGCCAGACATTAATTGTGGGAAAGAAGTGATTTTCTCGGCGAGTTAAGCATTTTGAGAAATTTGCCGATTGGTTTCAGAACGTCTTGCATCAAAATGAAATATTTTTTGCCAGCCATTCATTGTGGGAAAAAACTGATTTTCTCGGCTAGTTAAGCATTTTGAGTAATTTACCGATTGGTTTCAGAACGTCTTGCATCAAACTGAACTATTTTTTGCCAGCCAATCATTGTGGGGAAAAAAGTGATTTTCTCGGCGAGTTAAGCATTTTGAGTAATTTACCGTTTGATTTCAGAAGGGCTTGCATTAAAATTTACTATTTTTTGCCAGCCGTTCATTGTGGAAAGAAAGTGATTTTCTCGGCGAGTTAAGCATTTTGAGTAATTTGCCGATTGGATTCAGAGCGGCTTGCATCAAAATTAACTGTTTTTTGCCAGACATTCATTGTGGGAAAAAAAGTGATTTTCTCGGCGAGTGAAGCATTTTGAGTAATTTACCGATTGATTTCAGAAGGGCTTGCATTAAAATTTACTATTTTTTGCCAGACATTCATTGTGGAAAGAAAGTGATTTTCTCGGCGGGTTAAGCATTTTGAGTAATTTGCCGATTGGTTTCAGAACGGCTTGCATTGAAATTTACGATTATTTGCCAGACATTAATTGTGGGAAAGAAGTGATTTTCTCGGCGAGTTAAGCATTTTGAGAAATTTGCCTGTTGGTTTCAGAACGGCGTGCATTAAAATTAACTGTTTTTTGCCAGACATTCATTGTGTTAAAAAAGTGATTTTCTCGGCGGGTTAAGCATTTTGAGTAATTTACCGATTGATTTCAGAACGGCTTGCATTAAAATTTACTATTTTTTGCCAGACATTCCTTATGGAAAGAAAGTGATTTTCTCGGCGAGTTAAGCATTTTGAGTAATTTGCCGATTGGTTTCAGAACGGCTTGCATTGAAATTTACTATTATTTTCCAGACATTAATTGTGGGAAAGAAGTGATTTTTTCGGCGAGTTGAGCATTTTGAGTAATTTGCCGATTGGTTTCAAAACGCCTTGCATCAAAATGAACTATTTTTTGCCAGCCATTCATTGTGGGAAAAAAGTGATTTTCTCGGCTAGTTAAGCATTTTGAGTAATTTGCCGATTGGTTTCAGAACGTCTTGCATCAAAATGAACTATTTTTTGCCAGCCATTTATTGTGGGAAAAAAGTGATTTTCTCGGCGAGTTCAGCATTTTGAGTAATTTACCGATTGATTTCATAAGGGCTTGCATTAAAATTTACTATTTTTTGCCAGCCATTCATTGTGGGAAAGAACTGATTTTCTCGGCTAGTTAAGCATTTTGCGTAATTTGCCGATTGGTTTCAGAGCGTCTTGCATTAAAATTAACTATTTTTTGCCAACCTTTCATTGTGGGAAAAAAGTGATTTTCTCGGCGAGTTAAGCATTTTGAGAAATTTGCCGATTGGTTTCAGAACGGCTTGCATTGAAATTTACGATTATTTGCCAGACATTAATTGTGGGAAAGAAGTGATTTTCTCGGCGAGTTAAGCATTTTGAGAAATTTGCCTGTTGGTTTCAGAACGGCGTGCATTAAAATTAACTGTTTTTTGCCAGACATTCATTGTGTTAAAAAAGTGATTTTCTCGGCGGGTTAAGCATTTTGAGTAATTTACCGATTGATTTCAGAACGGCTTGCATTAAAATTTACTATTTTTTGCCAGACATTCCTTATGGAAAGAAAGTGATTTTCTCGGCGAGTTAAGCATTTTGAGTAATTTGCCGATTGGTTTCAGAACGGCTTGCATTGAAATTTACTATTATTTTCCAGACATTAATTGTGGGAAAGAAGTGATTTTTTCGGCGAGTTGAGCATTTTGAGTAATTTGCCGATTGGTTTCAAAACGCCTTGCATCAAAATGAACTATTTTTTGCCAGCCATTCATTGTGGGAAAAAAGTGATTTTCTCGGCTAGTTAAGCATTTTGAGTAATTTGCCGATTGGTTTCAGAACGTCTTGCATCAAAATGAACTATTTTTTGCCAGCCATTTATTGTGGGAAAAAAGTGATTTTCTCGGCGAGTTCAGCATTTTGAGTAATTTACCGATTGATTTCATAAGGGCTTGCATTAAAATTTACTATTTTTTGCCAGCCATTCATTGTGGGAAAGAACTGATTTTCTCGGCTAGTTAAGCATTTTGCGTAATTTGCCGATTGGTTTCAGAGCGTCTTGCATTAAAATTAACTATTTTTTGCCAACCTTTCATTGTGGGAAAAAAGTGATTTTCTCGGCGAGTTAAGCATTTTGAGAAATTTGCCGATTGGTTTCAGAACGGCTTGCATTGAAATTTACTATTATTTGCCAGACAATAATTGTGGGAAAGAAGTGATATCTCGGCGAGTTAAGCATTTTGAGAAATTTGCCGATTGGTTTCAGAACGTCTTGCATCAAAAATAACTATTTTTTGCCAGCCATTCATTGTGGGAAAAAAGTGAGTTTCTCGGCGAGTTATGCATTTTGAGAAATTTGCCGATTGGTTTCAGAACGGCTTGCATTAAAATTAACTGTTTTTTGCCAGACATTCATTGTGGGAAAAAAGTGATTTTCTCGGCGGGTTAAGCATTTTGAGTAATTTACCGATTGATTTCAGAACGGCTTGCATTAAAATTTACAATTTTTTGCCAGACATTCCTTATGGAAAGAAACTGATTTTCTCGGCTAGTTAAGCATTTTGAGTAATTTACCGATTGGTTTCAGAACGTCTTGCATCAAACTGAACTATTTTTTGCCAGCCAATCATTGTGGGGAAAAAAGTGATTTTCTCGGCGAGTTAAGCATTTTGAGTAATTTACCGTTTGATTTCAGAAGGGCTTGCATTAAAATTTACTATTTTTTGCCAGCCATTCATTGTGGAAAGAAAGTGATTTTCTCGGCGAGTTAAGCATTTTGAGTAATTTGCCGATTGGTTTCAGAGCGGCTAGCATCAAAATTAACTGTTTTTTGCCAGACATTCATTGTGGGAAAAAAAGTGATTTTCTCGGCGAGTGAAGCATTTTGAGTAATTTACCGATTGATTTCAGAAGGGCTTGCATTAAAATTTACTATTTTTTGCCAGACATTCATTGTGGAAAGAAAGTGATTTTCTCGGCGGGTTAAGCATTTTGAGTAATTTGCCGATTGGTTTCAGAACGGCTTGCATTGAAATTTACGATTATTTGCCAGACATTAATTGTGGGAAAGAAGTGATTTTCTCGGCGAGTTAAGCATTTTGAGAAATTTGCCTGTTGGTTTCAGAACGGCGTGCATTAAAATTAACTGTTTTTTGCCAGACATTCATTGTGTTAAAAAAGTGATTTTCTCGGCGGGTTAAGCATTTTGAGTAATTTACCGATTGATTTCAGAAAAGCTTGCATTAAAATTTACTATTTTTTGCCAGACAGTCCTTATGGAAAGAAAGTGATTTTCTCGGCGAGTTAAGCATTTTGAGTAATTTGCCGATTGGTTTCAGAACGGCTTGCATTGAAATTTACTATTATTTTCCAGACATTAATTGTGGGAAAGAATAGATTTTTTCGGCGAGTTAAGCATTTTGAGTAATTTGCCGATTGGTTTCAAAACGCCTTGCATCAAAATGAACTATTTTTTGCCAGCCATTCATTGTGGGAAAAAAGTGATTTTCTCGGCGGGTTAAGCATTTTGAGTAATTTACCGATTGATTTCAGAACGTCTTGCATCAAAATGAACTATTTTTTCCAGCCATTCATTGTGGGAAAAAAGTGATTTTCTCGGCGAGTTAAGCATTTTGAGTAATTTGCCGATTGGTTTCAGAACGTCTTGCATCAAAATGAACTATTTTTTGCCAGCCATTCATTGTGGGAAAAAAGTGAGTTTCTCGGCGAGTTAAGCATTTTGAGAAATTTGCCGATTGGTTTCAGAACGGCTTGCATTAAAATTAACTGTTTTTTGCCAGACATTCATTGTGGGAAAAAAGTGATTTTCTGGGCGAGTTAAGCATTTTGAGTAATTTGCCGATTGGTTTCAGAACGGCTTGCATTGAAATTTACTATTATTTGGCAGACATTAATTGTGGGAAAGAAGTGATTTTCTCGGCGAGTTAAGCATTTTGAGAAATTTGCCGATTGGTTTCAGAACGTCTTGCATCAAAATGAAATATTTTTTGCCAGCCATTCATTGTGGGAAAAAACTGATTTTCTCGGCTAGTTAAGCATTTTGAGTAATTTACCGATTGGTTTCAGAACGTCTTGCATCAAACTGAACTATTTTTTGCCAGCCAATCATTGTGGGGAAAAAAGTGATTTTCTCGGCGAGTTAAGCATTTTGAGTAATTTACCGTTTGATTTCAGAAGGGCTTGCATTAAAATTTACTATTTTTTGCCAGTCATTCATTGTGGAAAGAAAGTGATTTTCTCGGCGAGTTAAGCATTTTGAGTAATTTGCCGATTGGTTTCAGAGCGGCTTGCATCAAAATTAACTGTTTTTTGCCAGACATTCATTGTGGGAAAAAAAGTGATTTTCTCGGCGAGTGAAGCATTTTGAGTAATTTACCGATTGATTTCAGAAGGGCTTGCATTAAAATTTACTATTTTTTGCCAGACATTCATTGTGGAAAGAAAGTGATTTTCTCGGCGGGTTAAGCATTTTGAGTAATTTGCCGATTGGTTTCAGAACGGCTTGCATTGAAATTTACGATTATTTGCCAGACATTAATTGTGGGAAAGAAGTGATTTTCTCGGCGAGTTAAGCATTTTGAGAAATTTGCCTGTTGGTTTCAGAACGGCGTGCATTAAAATTAACTGTTTTTTGCCAGACATTCATTGTGTTAAAAAAGTGATTTTCTCGGCGGGTTAAGCATTTTGAGTAATTTACCGATTGATTTCAGAACGGCTTGCATTAAAATTTACTATTTTTTGCCAGACATTCCTTATGGAAAGAAAGTGATTTTCTCGGCGAGTTAAGCATTTTGAGTAATTTGCCGATTGGTTTCAGAACGGCTTGCATTGAAATTTACTATTATTTTCCAGACATTAATTGTGGGAAAGAATAGATTTTTTCGGCGAGTTAAGCATTTTGAGTAATTTGCCGATTGGTTTCAAAACGCCTTGCATCAAAATGAACTATTTTTTGCCAGCCATTCATTGTGGGAAAAAAGTGATTTTCTCGGCGGGTTAAGCATTTTGAGTAATTTACCGATTGATTTCAGAACGTCTTGCATCAAAATGAACTATTTTTTCCAGCCATTCATTGTGGGAAAAAAGTGATTTTCTCGGCGAGTTAAGCATTTTGAGTAATTTGCCGATTGGTTTCAGAACGTCTTGCATCAAAATGAACTATTTTTTGCCAGCCATTCATTGTGGGAAAAAAGTGAGTTTCTCGGCGAGTTAAGCATTTTGAGAAATTTGCCGATTGGTTTCAGAACGGCTTGCATTAAAATTAACTGTTTTTTGCCAGACATTCATTGTGGGAAAAAAGTGATTTTCTGGGCGAGTTAAGCATTTTGAGTAATTTGCCGATTGGTTTCAGAACGGCTTGCATTGAAATTTACTATTATTTGCCAGACATTAATTGTGGGAAAGAAGTGATTTTCTCGGCGAGTTAAGCATTTTGAGAAATTTGCCGATTGGTTTCAGAACGTCTTGCATCAAAATGAAATATTTTTTGCCAGCCATTCATTGTGGGAAAAAACTGATTTTCTCGGCTAGTTAAGCATTTTGAGTAATTTACCGATTGGTTTCAGAACGTCTTGCATCAAACTGAACTATTTTTTGCCAGCCAATCATTGTGGGGAAAAAAGTGATTTTCTCGGCGAGTTAAGCATTTTGAGTAATTTACCGTTTGATTTCAGAAGGGCTTGCATTAAAATTTACTATTTTTTGCCAGCCATTCATTGTGGAAAGAAAGTGATTTTCTCGGCGAGTTAAGCATTTTGAGTAATTTGCCGATTGGTTTCAGAGCGGCTTGCATCAAAATTAACTGTTTTTTGCCAGACATTAATTGTGGGAAAAAAAGTGATTTTCTCGGCGAGTGAAGCATTTTGAGTAATTTACCGATTGATTTCAGAAGGGCTTGCATTAAAATTTACTATTTTTTGCCAGACATTCATTGTGGAAAGAAAGTGATTTTCTCGGCGGGTTAAGCATTTTGAGTAATTTGCCGATTGGTTTCAGAACGGCTTGCATTGAAATTTACGATTATTTGCCAGACATTAATTGTGGGAAAGAAGTGATTTTCTCGGCGAGTTAAGCATTTTGAGAAATTTGCCTGTTGGTTTCAGAACGGCGTGCATTAAAATTAACTGTTTTTTGCCAGACATTCATTGTGTTAAAAAAGTGATTTTCTCGGCGGGTTAAGCATTTTGAGTAATTTACCGATTGATTTCAGAACGGCTTGCATTAAAATTTACTATTTTTTGCCAGACATTCCTTATGGAAAGAAAGTGATTTTCTCGGCGAGTTGAGTAATTTGAGTAATTTGCCGATTGGTTTCAGAACGGCTTGCATTGAAATTTACTATTATTTTCCAGACATTAATTGTGGGAAAGAAGTGATTTTTTCGGCGAGTTAAGCATTTTGAGTAATTTGCCGATTGGTTTCAAAACGCCTTGCATCAAAATGAACTATTTTTTGCCAGCCATTCATTGTGGGAAAAAAGTGATTTTCTCGGCTAGTTAAGCATTTTGAGTAATTTGCCGATTGGTTTCAGAACGTCTTGCATCAAAATGAACTATTTTTTGCCAGCCATTTATTGTGGGAAAAAAGTGATTTTCTCGGCGAGTTCAGCATTTTGAGTAATTTACCGATTGATTTCATAAGGGCTTGCATTAAAATTTACTATTTTTTGCCAGCCATTCATTGTGGGAAAGAACTGATTTTCTCGGCTAGTTAAGCATTTTGAGTAATTTGCCGATTGGTTTCAGAGCGTCTTGCATTAAAATTAACTATTTTTTGCCAACCTTTCATTGTGGGAAAAAAGTGATTTTCTCGGCGAGTTAAGCATTTTGAGAAATTTGCCGATTGGTTTCAGAACGGCTTGCATTGAAATTTACTATTATTTGCCAGACAATAATTGTGGGAAAGAAGTGATATCTCGGCGAGTTAAGCATTTTGAGAAATTTGCCGATTGGTTTCAGAACGTCTTGCATCAAAAATAACTATTTTTTGCCAGCCATTCATTGTGGGAAAAAAGTGAGTTTCTCGGCGAGTTATGCATTTTGAGAAATTTGCCGATTGGTTTCAGAACGGCTTGCATTAAAATTAACTGTTTTTTGCCAGACATTCATTGTGGGAAAAAAGTGATTTTCTCGGCGGGTTAAGCATTTTGAGTAATTTACCGATTGATTTCAGAACGGCTTGCATTAAAATTTACAATTTTTTGCCAGACATTCCTTATGGAAAGAAACTGATTTTCTCGGCTAGTTAAGCATTTTGAGTAATTTACCGATTGGTTTCAGAACGTCTTGCATCAAACTGAACTATTTTTTGCCAGCCAATCATTGTGGGGAAAAAAGTGATTTTCTCGGCGAGTTAAGCATTTTGAGTAATTTACCGTTTGATTTCAGAAGGGCTTGCATTAAAATTTACTATTTTTTGCCAGCCATTCATTGTGGAAAGAAAGTGATTTTCTCGGCGAGTTAAGCATTTTGAGTAATTTGCCGATTGGTTTCAGAGCGGCTTGCATCAAAATTAACTGTTTTTTGCCAGACATTCATTGTGGGAAAAAAAGTGATTTTCTCGGCGAGTGAAGCATTTTGAGTAATTTACCGATTGATTTCAGAAGGGCTTGCATTAAAATTTACTATTTTTTGCCAGACATTCATTGTGGAAAGAAAGTGATTTTCTCGGCGGGTTAAGCATTTTGAGTAATTTGCCGATTGGTTTCAGAACGGCTTGCATTGAAATTTACGATTATTTGCCAGACATTAATTGTGGGAAAGAAGTGATTTTCTCGGCGAGTTAAGCATTTTGAGAAATTTGCCTGTTGGTTTCAGAACGTCTTGCATCAAAATGAACTAATTTTTGCCAGCCATTCATTGTGGGAAAAAACTGATTTTCTCGGCTAGTTAAGCATTTTGAGTAATTTGCCGATTGGGTTCAGAGCGTCTTGCGTTAAAATTAACTATTTTTTGCCAACCTTTCATTGTGGGAAAATTGTGATTGTCTCGGCGAGTTAAGCATTTTGAGTAATTTGCCGATTGGTTTCAGAACGGCTTGCATTGAAATTTACTATTTTTTGCCAGACATTCATTGTGGAAAGAAAGAGATTTTCTCGGCGAGTTAAGCATTTTGAGTAATTTGCCGATTGGTTTCAGAACGGCTTCCATTGAAATTTACTATTTTTTGCCAGACATTCATTGTGGGGAAAAA